>NC_089874.1:102625000-102862500 GCF_040182565.1 Anser cygnoides | reverse complement strand
GGGGTGTACATGCTCCAGTGTGGACTCATCCACAGGTCAGAGTCCTTCTGACTCAAGTTCAGTCTGGAGTCCCAGCCTGTCCAGTACAGCAGCACAGGAACAACAGTGATGCCCTGGCTGGCTGTCAGTCCAGTCCTGTGGACATAGCTGTTATCCAAATGTTCCCAGGCACAGCAAAGCAAGATGATAAGGAGTAGAGCAAACAGCAAAAGCAGCCACTAGCAGTCACTGGACTCTAACATACAGTAAGACAAGCAAGATCCATGACAAGCAAGGGAGCCTGCCAGTTAGCAGCTAAATGTCTATAACATCTATAAATTTGGTTTTACATGTTTCACACTCCAATCAAATCTGTCATCACCTTGAATCCTTCAAACCTCATGTTGAGCACCAAATGGACTGTTTTACCTGACAAGCAGCTATGTACCACAGACACTCCCTCATTCAGTCTCCCCAGGTGGGATGGGGGAGAGAATCGGAAAGGTATAAGTGTGAGATAAACGCATGATTTGAGATAAAGACAGTTTACTAGGTAAAGCAAAAGCTGCATGTGCAAGCAAAGCAAAACAAAGAATTCACTCAATATTTCCCATCAGCAGGCAGGTGTTCAGCCATTTCCAGGAAAGCAGGGCTCATCATGTGTAATGCTTCCTTGGGAAGATAAACACCATCACTCCCAACATCCTCCCATGACTTTGTCCTCCTTTACCCTAGATTTTATTGCTGAGCCTAATGCCATATAGAGTGGCATCCCTTTGGCCAGTCTGAGTCAGGTCTCCTGGCTGTGTCCACTCCCAGTTCCTGGTGCACCCTTAGCCTCCTTACTGGCAGGGCAACATGAGAACAAGAAAAGTCCTTGGCTCTGCATAAGCACCTCTGTGCAACAACTAAAACATCGGTGTGTTATCACCATTGATATCACCAAAAATCCAAAACACAACATCATACAAGCCTCTGTAAAGAAAACTGAATATCCAAGCCAAAATGATGACACTTTTCCAGTGCTACTAAAACCCTTTTGTCAAACTATTCATCTTTTTTAATATTAACCCCCCAGCATTATAGTAGAGTTCAGTTTAACGCCTCAAGAGGAGGGTTTCCAAGACCAAATGAGATAGAGTTTTTCAGCAAAGAAAACCATGAAGTATAGACTTCCCTCTTGGAAGGTTGAAAAGGACAATATGTGGCGATAAAACCATTTGTTGTTGTTGTTGATTTGTTTTTCTAGGACTCCATTCAGAGAGTAGCATGATAATAAAGAAGATGAGTTTTGCTGAGCCAAGACAATGACAGTCTTAATTTGTGATAGATTCCTATGTCACATCCACTCCAGTGAAAATATTCTTGAAGTTATCATACATGAAACACCTATTGAAGCATTTTCTTTAAATCAAAAAATTTATGTCCTTCCTTCAAGCATGCATCAATTCTTGTCAGTCTTTCAAGAATATTTATTCACTTCTACCCCTACAGTCCTCCTCATCACTAAACAAAATGTTTGCTGATGTTTTTCATACTGTTTTTTAAAGCAGATAAGTAAACCACCTTCTTTTCCAGTGCTTTTTGATTGCTAATAACACTGGGCAAAATACTTCCATTTCACAAATTCTCTCGCAGATAATTTTGCAGTTTTGATTCTTATAAATTTGTCTTAATCTTGTCTTGTTTTATAGCTTTATTATGTCATTTGAACTTAAGAACGTAAAGAAACAACCATTTGAAAGAAATTATTTTTTTTCTTTTTCACAATAGAGCTATGTAAATTGATCAACAGATTATTATTACTATTGTAATAATAATTATTATTGAGGAACAATTGCTATGTTTACTTTCTCTGCCTTTTCTCCTACCAACTTAACCATTTCCTTATTTTTAATACTGATTTGCATGACAGAATCACCAATAAGAAATCTCGTATATAAAGGAAAATTAATATGGCTCATGAAAAATACCTGTAAATAAATAAATATCAAGTACAGAGATTTCAAAAGTTTTAAGGAACTAGCATGGAAATTTTGACAAACAAAATCTGACATGACAAATGATGAGTGTGTCCTTACATAATGTGTCCTTGACACATAGCTTTCAAAGCCACTTTAAAATCATTAGTATATTTTTCCACAGTGTCACCATTAAAAAAAAAAAAAAGTCTATATTAACCATAACTGTAATCTTTGCAAACTCTTATTATATATCTGAATATCTGTTCTTATTGATTATCTGAATTGTCAGAGGTGGGATTCAGAAAAACAGGTGTTTTGTAGACTTCCTTTTCAGCTGATAATAAGCATACTACGGAAGGTATATACTTCTAACTTGGTATCATGCCGTATATAGAGAAGGCATAAATAAATCACTAAAAAAAACTTATAAGAGAAATAGAAGAGTGTTTCTTAGTGATCAAATATACAAAAGAACAAACATACATGACAATCAGCTTAGAAGGATGCTCATAACACAGACTGGATTTCTCTTTTGAATCACAAAGGTATCTGGAAAGAATTTTTACATACTCAGGAAAAAATGGCCAAGTATTTTGTTTGGACAGAAATTATTTTGTTCTGAATTTCAAACACACTTTCTGCTCTTTCTGGCCTATCTCACGCAAGTATACTTCCCCAGTGTAACTAAATTTGGATTCAGAGTTACAAAGTTTTCTTTATATCAACTTCCTTCTGGATTTTTTTGTTTTTGTAAATCCCTTGTTACTATATCTTTCTCTGAATAGGATCCCTTCTCTTCATATGTTTTTCTTCTCTCTATTATTTCATAGACACAATCTATTTATCTGGTAGTATTTTATAAACCATCCACCTGCCCCATTGCATCCCCTGAATTCCTTTGCACTATCTCTCATTTGCTTCAGTATTCTTCTCCTTTGCTTGTCTGATATCTGTTTTTGTCCTAAAAGTACAAGCATGCCTTTGTATCTTTCTCTTTGTCTTTCTTAGTTCTCCAAATTTCCTTTTTAATTTTTGCCTTGCATGTTGTTCCTGATTTTGACCTAAAATCTTCCTCCTGAGCTAGATTCTTCAGTTCAGTTTTCAACCTTTGCTCTTCCCACAGGGAACTCCTGAGTAATGGTTGACAAGGATCAAAACTGCTCAATGTGCATGGTTTAAATCAAATCAGGACTGAAGTGATTTATCGATTTACTGTGTAACGAAGCAGAAATCAGTGAGCTATACATTCAGGATCAGCTATATAGATGGACCTGAATAGAAGACATTTACAAAATGTTTAACCTTTATGGCTGTTTAATAGCACTCTTCCATGATTAATCCCAAAACATGTCTAAAAAAAAACTTGATCACATATCACATATACACACATTCATTCACAGTGCTATATGCATGCTTCCCTCCAGCAGGTCCATGCAGGTTACATGTGGCACCTCATTAGTGGGTGGTGTACACACCCTGCCTGCAGACCTTTCTGTAATCTGTGTGGGTGCCGTAACTCTACCTGCAGGTCTCTTGCTCTCTGGAACCTGCAATGTGCTGTTGAGAAAGCATCTACAGGGGCACCACGCAGCTGGCTGCCCCAGTGCCTGTCTGGTAGGAGGGGGCTCAGCCCTGCCCAGGTGGAGGCTACTGTAGTGTCCAACCTGGTGAGCTTGCCACTCTGCCTTCCCATTCCAAGGTCTCCCCCCACGCTTACAGATTTTCATATATCTTTCATACTCTTTTTAAGATTATTGTTTCTATTCTCAAAAGCCTCATAGTAATTCCCCAAATACTCCCCAACCGTCCTGATGCTTATCCTCCCCAGTGATACCAGTTTGGGGACAAAGACATAGGGAGTCCTTACTTTTTACTCACCCCTCATTCTTTTTGCTGAGTCTTTCTTTTTTCTTTTCATTTTTATATCCCTTCTTAGTAAACTGCTTTCCTATGACAGCTAAGAAAAAGCTAACATAGCTTTTGATATGCTCAGATCACTCATGCTGATCAATATGTTCTCACTGTCTCCTTTCACTCCTTTAGTTGATATCCTGTCTGCTGCCTTTTATGTTATATTTGTAAGCTTTATGGGAGAACAAAAATGTCTTTGCTGTGTTCATCCAGTGTCAAAAGAGCTTTATTCTAGTCTATATTTTGAGTTCCAGGCCATGCAGAAATATAAATTGCAATATCTCATGAAAAATGCTATTCATTGAATGGGTGTTTGTTCAGGGAGTGCTCCACTATGCAAGGAAATTGTGTGCTCCCAAATACATCCTTCAGAAAAGAATAGGGCCATTCCAAAAGTCACACAAAGCATCTGAGCATGAACAGAACACTAAACAATTATCACAGAACTGGTGTACTTACTCTTAGAAATATGAATCTCAGGTACACATAGTGTAAATCTCTCAGTTCTTTCAAACAATATTATGAGGAACAGGAACAGACATTATGTAAACTTTTTGTAAAAATCTAAAAATATTATGTATTTCTGTAATAATAGATGAGCATGAAAGGCTCAAGATTTCTGTTATGTTTTTCATAGTCTACGTTTATTTCTTCATTACTCATTCTTCAATGTTTGAATCTGGGGAGTATTTAAAACAGGAAAATATATAGGAAAATAGGTAAGAGTTAACCAAGCTGCAGAATAACACTACTGTACTTTTAAGAGACTGCATTTTGTTTTTACAAAGGAATGCAGTTACCTAGGTACCTGTAAAAGTAACCAGCCATTCATGAGGTAAAATCCTGCCAAACAGAATGACAAATACTGTTCCCATAGAGTCAACATTCAATTTGAGGAAGAGTCCATCCATGATACTATATGCGCAACCATAAAACAAAGAGAGACCTGCATCCTCATAACACCAACATACTTCACTGTCTTCCAGGATCTCCACCTGCTTCAGTAACTACAATCCCTTATTCTTTCTCCAGTCACATCATGTTTCACTTGAAGCCGTTAGGGATAGAGACAACTACATGGTAAACTTTTTTTTTTTTTTCCATGAAATTGGAGGCAGAGCCATACGAGGAAAGTTATAAACCCTTTAGTCCAATGTAATAGCTCTACCTATTATTATCTTGCCAGTTTTCTTTTTGCATGGTGTGTCCAAGAAATTCAGGAAACCGTCTTCATCCATAACCTCCGGAGCTTTCACTTGTCTTGATAAAGTCCCCTCATGCCTTCTCAACTCTGGGATTGCTTTCAACATGGCCTTTATTTCAAATTCATAACCACAATTGCTGTCATAGGTTCCCTGTTCCAATGTTTCCATTCCTTCTACATTAAAAAAAAAAATAAAAGATAAAAATAAATTCTTCTCAATAATTTGTGGAGGGCTCTTTTGTAGCCCTGTACAGAGAGAGTGACAAGCTCATTCACACATAAAGCTACAGCTGTCATGTGGAGTCAGATCACCTGTCTAGCATCTTTTTTTTTTCTGTTTTGTCCTAAAATAGTCTTTCTGCAAATAGAAATATATATATATATAAATACTTCTTATTTGTATAGAATAAAAGCAAGAAAAAAAGGCTCAGTTGAGAAGTCTTGCTATGCTGAATTGACAGATTTATATATTTTAAGGCTCTTTATGCATTTTAAGGCTTATTGAGAATGAAGCATTGTGAGAGCTGACACAGAAAGATACACAGAAAGATACGACAAAGATGTTAGAAATTTAAATAAATTGATAATATGAAGTTATTTTTGAAATTTAAATAGAAATAATATATGAAATTCTACAGTAAAGTGAAAAGTCAGAGTTTCCTTAATTTAATTAAAATGTTGTTGAACTAATTACAGAAACAACTATTTGATCTAAGTGTACTTACCTCATGATGGATTTGTTGAATTAATTAACTTTCTGTCATCTTACAAATTTTTGTCATCTTTACTACTTAAATCTCTAGAATTACCCTCTATTTATTATCATCTGTTTTTTAGTGAATTCAGAGATTATTTCAGCAAAAGAAATAGTACAAGAAACAGAGAAGAAATGAATTGTAGTTTTTCCACTTCAATTTTAACTGAAAACATGAGTTTATGTTTACAATACCTTTTACAAAAGAGACACTTTCCACTAGACCATGTTGCTCAAAGCCCCATCCAACCTGGCCTTAAATACTTCCAGGGATGGGGCAGCCACAGGGCAACCTATTCCAGTGCCTCACCACCCACACATTAAAGAATTTCTTCCTAACCTCTAACCTAAATCTACCCTTTTTTAGTTTGAAGCCATTACTCCTGTTACTAGACTCTGTGATAAAGAGATCCTCACTAGCTTTTCTGTAGGCCCTTTTAGGTATTGGAAGGACACGCTAAGGTCTTCCCAGATCCTTCTCTTCTCCAGGCTGAAAAAGCCTAACTACCTCAGCCTGTCTTCATAGGAGAGGTGCTCCAGCCCTTTGATCCTCTTCATGGCCCTCCTCCGGACTCATTCAAATATGTCCATGTCCTTCTAGTTTTGGGGACCCCAGAGCTGAATGCAGTACTCCAGGTGGGGTCTCAGGAGAACAAAGTAGAGGGGGAGAATCACGTCCCTCGACCTGCTGGCCATGCTTCTTCTGATGCAGCCCAGGATATGGTTGGCTTTCTGTGGTGCAAGCACGCATTGCCAGCTCACGTCAAGTTTCTTGTCAACCAACACCCCCAGGTCCTTCTCATAAGGACTGCTCTCAATCCATTCTCTGCCCAGTCTGTATTTGTACTTGGGATTGCCCCAGCCCAGATGCAGGACCTTGCAGTTGGCCTTGTTGAACCTCATAAGGTTCACACAGGCCCACATCTCAAGCCTGTCGAGGTCCCTCTGGATGGCATTCCTTCCCTACAGTGAGTCAACTGCACCACACAACTTGGTATCAACAGCAAATTTGCTGAGGGTGCACTCAATTTTTGTCCCTCTCACTGACAAAGATGTTACACAGTGCCAGTCCCAATACTGACTCCTGAGACACAGCACTCATTACTGATCTCCACCTGGACATTGAGCTGTTGACCACAACTCTCTGAGTGCGAACCTCCAGCCAATTTCTTGCCCACTGAGTGGTCCATCCATCAGATCCATGTCTCTCCAGATATGTAGTAGATAGGGATTAGAAGATTGGGGCTATTGTTTTAAAGTTATTCTAAACTTAGTACCTTCTTACCTTGTGGACACCTCGTCTGGTTCCATTATATGCAATCTCACATACATGAACCAAAAACATTAAAAGAAAATATGTTAAGAAACGTCTTTAACTAACTTTGTTTATATAAAAATTTACCAACTGCCCCTATTGGTGCTTTGATCTGTTGGCAATCAGCATTGCACTCTGATTTTGCAAATAAGTCTGAAACTAAAATGTCTTTTTACATGTTTCTCTCTATTATCCACAGACATTTAATCAATTCTGCACATAAATAAGCATGATTACCAAATCCTTTGTGAACTTTGCAGATACCTGTGGGTAATTCAGAGCACTACCGTATGGATCAGATCATGACATTGAAGTTCTGACTTTAGATTTTGGCCTCTAGTGGAGAACATCAAAAACTTTATATCAGCAACAATCACTTGACCAAAGTATAGTTCCAAAAACTTATTTTAAATATATAGACCATTAGTCCAGTTTTGGAACACTGTTTTCTAATGATAATGTATGATTTAATATGCTCATGTTAATAAATAAATATCGATACTTTTCCTAGCCTGTTAGGTGAGACAGGTTTCCTTGTGCCCAAGGTTAAACACAATAAATAAATATATAAATAAATATATAGGTACATTTCTTAACCTGTTAGGTTAGACGGGGTTTCTTGTGTCCAAGATTAAACATCACAGGTTTTTGCCATAATTAACTAAGAGTTAAATAACCTTGAGATTTTCACAAACTCTATGCAATGCAGAGTGACAATGTAATTAAAATGTTGTTATGTGTGATTTGTATAGACGGCACTGAGAGCTGTAACCAGATTAACTACATGACTTGAAGACACTGCCTGCAATGAGTTATACCACTTTAAACAATTACAAGAATTAAGTTCTAACACAGGCTGTCTACAAAAAATATATTGACTCTGACCAGATTAAGTACTATAATTAATAGATTTACACTGACAATGCCTACAGAATGAAAGTCTCTTGCAATATAAAATACAAGAAAAGTGAATATACAGTGCAGGGTAGAATGCAGTCACAGCTCAGTCTCAGTGAGATGATCTGGCACTTTCTACCTTATTTTAACCTTCGTAAAATGGCATAACCTCATTTCTTTAAACAGTGGTTCTCTCACACTGCTTAAATAAGATTTTGTACAGGTTAGTTTAAATATAACTGTGTGGAATAGTCTAGGCAGTCAAATCACTTATTTGTTTCTGGTCCCACAACAAAGGGAACTTGGAGAAGACCAAGGGTTGGGGTCGGTTACTGCATAGCATGTCTAAGGACGGTCTGCTCTGGACAGGGTTAGCCCTTACCAGAGTGGATGCTACTATTTTCCTCACTTATCCTTGGGATTTAGGTACAGTATAGACATAAGGAAAGAGTGAGATTCCGGCATACTCCTTGCATCACCATGAGTACTAGACAATTTCAATTCTAGCTGAATTGGTCTGTATGTTTTAAACCAAGATACAAGAGTGGGCTAAAGTATCAATAGATTTACTTTTTCTAAGAAACTTATGCTGAGTACATACTTAATTTCATTCCTGTGCTAATTCCACACAAGAAGGAGGTCTTTAAAAGCATATATACGTTCAGCAAGAGTTCTGTCTGTCACCCTAGGGAATATTAGAAAATGACTCTCGACTGAAAAGAAGGTAATGAACTAGAAAGGGGAAGAATAAAAAAGAACTTAATGAAAATTAAAACTGACTTCAAGTTTATAGTAAAACAAAGAGACATCACCTCCATGAGTGAAGATCCAAGAGCATCATGTCAGTTTCATGAGAAAACCAGGTAATATTTCTTGGTTATGAAGTCTTGTGCAAACCTGAAAACAGACCAGACTTCCTCATACATTTGTAGCAAAAGCTTATACGTGGTTAGGACTCAGAAGTCAGGAAGTCAGCTGCCTTTTTCCACCACACATATTCACCATGGCGGTCTATTCAAGCACAGTGGTCTACTCTAACACAGCAGAAGCTTTCTAGTCTCACATAATCTTTTTCTCTCTTTCTTTCTTTCTTTCTTTCTTTCTTTCTTTCTTTCTTTCTTTCTTTCTTTCATTTGAGGAAATTGCATGTGCACATACAAAATAGAAAATAAAATGAGTGAATTGAATATGGTAAAATAAACATTTAGTTTCCTTCTCTTCTAATGTTAAAAGTCTGACAGAGGGTGGGAGAAAAGGCTGGTAGATTGGGAGAGAAGAAGATGATAGTGCTGATGCTGGAGGTGTTCATTCTGCTATTTACAAAAAGAAATAAAGAACTTTGGGTCTTGAGAAAAAAAAAAAAAAAAGAGTGGAAAATAGAATAGACTTCCAGATATGGAAGCTGTATGAAACTCCTTTAGCCTGTCTTTATAACCAGTCCCACACCATGATGTAATAAAAAGCCTCAAACACAGGTATAAATCACAGAAAGGCAAACTGTCAACTGTGATATAGTTAAGATAAGCATAAGCCAAGGCAAAACTGAATTATGCCTAGGTATTTAGACTGAATTTTTTCCATGTGTCAGAGAAGAGTCTACATTAGAAAGTGAATGCTTTTGAAATGAGGAGAAAAAAAAAAAAAAAAGAAAAAAAAGTCAAATTAGTTTTGGGGGAATTTCTGAATTGCATAAAAACTGAGGCTTCATACAAAGTACTTTGTTTACAACTTCATATCACTGTAATTATCAAGGAACCTACAATTTACGTGCATATTCATCCCATGGAGCAACCACATTTCTTCCTAAAGGCAGAAAATTTGAATCTTGTCAACTTCTTCAGTAACTCTTACTTGCTAGTGTTTTGTTTCTTTCTTTATTCATGTATTACTCTTTGTTTTCCCTCTGTTTCTTTCTTCTTTTTCTGGTATACACATCTGCCCTGGTTTCAGCTGGGATAGAGTTAATTTTTTTCCTATTAATATCATGCTGTGTTTTGGATTTAGGATGAGAATAATGCTGAAAATACACTTAACGTTTTAGTTGTTGCAGAGCAGTGTTTACACTTTGTCAAGGACTATTCAGCTTCTTATGCTGCCCTGCCAGGGAGGATGCCAGAGGTCCTGGGAGGGGACAGAACCAGGACAGATGACCCAAACTGGTCAAAGGGAAATTTCATACTATATGGCATCATGTTGAACAAAAAAAGTCCTGGGGGGAATGCTATTGCTCGGGGATAGGATGGGCATCAATCATCAGGTGGTGAGCAACTGCATCGTGCATCACTTATTTTGAATATTCTTTTATCATTATTATTATAGTTGTTGTTATTCCCTTCCTTTTCCACCACTGTCCACCACCTTTTCCACTAAACTGTCTTTATCTCAACCCACTTTTTTTTTCTTTTTTTTTTTTCTGATCATCTCCCCCATCCCACTGGAGTGACCAAAGAGTTGTGTGGTGTTTAGCAGGGTTAAACCACAACAACATCCCACCAACCATGCAGTTATTTCATTTCTATTAGGTCTCTCACTTGTCTCAACTGATCAGCTCTTTATCTTTGCTACAAGAAACAAAGGATTAGTTATAGGAACAGAGAACTATAAAGAGGTTACATTGGGCTATATTGAATGGAGTCAGTCTTCCCTTGTGAGCATACATCTGACCCATCTGATCTGTGTTTCAGGCAAAATTGGTAAGTGGAAAAATGAAGAACAAAGGTGTACTCAAAGCAAGTGTTACTCCATCATCAATATTTAGAAACGGGAAAGACTGCAGTCTTCAAATACTCCAACTAATCTAATTTGGAAAGAGGAATGAACTTCTAGCAACAGGTTCTTGTTGTGTCTGAGGAGATATCAATTTTGTTCTTAATATCTTCACAAATTCCTAAGTAATTCCTAAACTGATTTTTTTTAATCTGTTAAGTGAAAATAATAGCATTTGTGCTACTTCAGAGAGGTTTTAAATGGCTAAATTCATGACAGTTTGTGAGCTTTTAAAATAATGTGATGCCAAATAAACACAATAAGCAATTTTCTAGGAGGAATTCCACCTCCTGCAAGAAGCAGAATCAAAACTGTTAGGAATATCAAGAAGGAACATGAAATGAAATGTACTGAGATCATAACAGTAAAGAATGATACTCTTAGTGGAATTTTAAATTCCACTTATGTTTTCATTTTTTTTAATGGGTGTGTGCTCCTTCCATATCACTGGTCTTGGAAAGTGAGTTAATTTCCTTTCGTAGTCAAAGACTACTTTTTGTAGTCAGTCTAAGCAAGAAGGAAAAGAACATAAAATACACCTTACAACTGAGTTGGAAGGAACCTTCAGGATTTCACAGGATTGAGACTGAAACCTAGAATTAAGTCAGTGTAAGCTAAATCTAAAAAACAGACAGCAAGGATGAGAAACAATAAATACCCAGCCAGTAATGTGGCCAGCTTCTAAAGGGTATGGAGTTTGCAGTCCTACTCAAAGGTGTTCAGACAATAACACTATATGAATTTAGATCCATACCAAGAAACCAGGGCAAGATATATCTAGTCCAATTTTTAAACCAGACTAGAAAAGACTTAAACAGATGAGGTAAAAATAGGAGACAAGCTCTTAAAGGAGGTTCCTGTGTGCACATTGTCCTTATCTGTTTCCGTGGAAAACTATTCAATTCATAGAAAAAGCATTGTTTTAGAGACATCTATGGTAAAAATTATGCTCCCCATCCCATAACCCACAAAACCCAGCTGATCTAAGCAAAAGTTCTGCAAGATGAACTTCACTGATTTTCATTGTCGTCTTGTTCACTTGATGGTTAATATAAACAAATAGAATAATTTATGTACTACTCATAATGAGAGATTGTCTTCAGTTACAACCCTTTCCACAGTTTTTCCCCATCTTCCCTGATGACCCAGGGAAAGATATCTGAAACATTTTAGAGGAGCATATTTACATTTTTGCACTGAAGTAGTAAAGCAGGATACCAGAATTATTCATAAGCATTCAAACAAAAGATATATAAATCAATAAAAAAGAAACTGCAAATCTGTACTAATCAGTAGGGGTATATAATCCCTGTGATGTAACAGAAATAAATGTCATATTGAGAAAAAAAAAAAAAGTCTGAAGATAAATAAAGCAGGAAAAAAATGACTAGCACTATCAGCGACAAAAATCGACTCTAAAACTTTTTTTTTTTTAAATGGATACCTGATTTAAAGTAGAGTCTTTTATTATCTGAAATATATATATACATACATATAAGCAAGCAAAGCTGTTTGTTTATACATGATCAAATCACCTGAATGACTGGCAACAGTAAAGCCATTCTGTGCCAAGGAATATGCACATTGCTTGGTGTTACCAGAGGTGATATAAGAGAATAAGTATATTGAATTACAATGTAAGAGTGAAAGAGAAGATAAGTAAACTGAGCTTATAGGAAAATATTTTTTACACTTCTAAATTTTAAATAACTCTTCTTTCCTAACATATGTGTGTGATAACAGTTCTTGATTCTAATATAGTAACATAATTACGTTGGAGCTGTGAGGTAACTTTACAATATCCACAAAAGTGAGATAGAGTTTAAAGTTTTAATTGGATTTACCCTCTGAATGTTACCTGGGTCAAATATTATATCAATTTTACAGAAAACAATTTACTAATAAGATTGATCTGTAGGGAAGGAAAAACAATGGGTTTAAATAACAGATCAACAGAGACTGTTTTCTCTTGGCTCTGGATTGTTTTTATTCCTTCCTCCTCCCTTCAACTTTCAATACTCTTAAAAAGAATAGAAACATATGAATCCTGAAAAAGTCTTTGGAAATAAATTACTAGATTTTTTTAGATTAATACACCGAAACATGCATTTAAAATTTTCAATACAAGTTTTCCAGGTTAAGATGCAAATAGTTATCCTCCCTCTTCTACCTCACAAGTACACACACATACACATTCTATACCTGAGAAAGAGGGACCCTAAATGGGTCACTTTCAAGTTAGCGAAGAGATTATTTACTATAAGAATAATGAAGGAGAAAGATTTTTGTTTTTCCATAGTGTAGAAGATAGCCAATGACATTTTTTATGACTACTTCAAATTACTGTTACCAAAGGCCAGCAAAAGCTAATTTTATCAACCAAGATTTAGAATGGATTCTGAAAGCCAAGACAACAAACTATGAACTACAGACAGTAATTTTAACAGTTCCTCTGCTATCTTTGTTAATATTTAATATTTTTAGGGTAGGCATCTTGGTAAATATTTAAACATTGCTGCATTATCTGTACACCTATAAAAAACAGTGTTCTAGCTTTCGCAGACTTTTTTCTTAAGTTGTATAGAAAAACAGCTGGACTGAAAAAGATCTGTTTTCCACAATCCATCTTCAATGTTAGGTAGCAGGCACTTCCACCTGCCAGAATATTTGTAAAACAGATGGTCAAATGCCACAGTCATTAATTTTTGCATTAGAGACATCCAGGTGGTAAATTTGTGAGTAATTTGCTGAATTCTTTTCCAAAGATCATTTATTCAGTGAAGGTAGATGTTTATTTCTATTGTAAATTTTTCAACCTGGTATAACAGATTAATGATATACTATGTTGCATTAGAGTGCCTTCCCTGATTTCCAGCATGCTACAGTATGTCAGGATAGATATTAAGTTTCACAATGTAAATACCAAAATATAATTTAAACACAGCACAAGAACTAATGCACAGACATAATATCCATTTCTCTCCTTCTGCTCCATGTGAAGAAAAAAAAAAAAAGGCTTCCTGGCCCCCCAGGCCCTCTCCTGGGGGAGCCTGTAAGAATAAGCAGCAGTTATCTTTCACCCAACATTCAAGCATACCTGCCACCTGACTGTCCCATGTCTCTCATTTTGAGAGATTAAGATTTATTTTTTTATTGTTTATTTTCAGCAATGGCTGCTGTGCTATTCTGGTGCACTTGGGCTACAGATTAAGTTTGATTTGTAAGGCCACCCATCTCTGAGAAGCACTAAATTCGGTAAATTTCTTGGAGCCCTTTGTTTCAATATTCATGACTTTGCACTGCACAGTCTCTGAGTTTCTACCTTCAATAAATCTAAAACTTAAACTGTGACAAAGAAAAAAAAAAAAAACTGCCTCAACTAATGATGCACAGAAGAGTATTTCTGGCTTATAGTTGGTGTAGAAGTCTCAGCTATTTAAGTGCACACTGATTTTATATTTTGGATATTGTATGTGGTTCTGGGTCAAACTACAAATCTATCAGGTATATCTTTACATAAATAAAATGACTAGATAAAGGTAGAGAGATAGACCTGGTTCTCTAAGAGAAACTAATAAAAATGTATTTTTTTCTTACATGTAACATCTTTTCTTTTGTGTGTGATAAATATATGGCAGTTGCCTATATGTACTGTGAGACTGATGTACTTAGAAGTCACACTCTTCTCTACAGGAAGGAATCATTTTGGTCTTGAGCCTAATGAAATAATAATCACTGGAACAAAAGGCATAATTGTTGCCTGCTATAAATGTGCTACCCCATTGGAGTGTATGATTCTATTTTGATTGTTCTTTTTCCTGCTTGGCAGATGGCGAATTATCTTAATTATCCATTCACACTCTGAAACCTCTTTAACCTCAACCAGTTGTCTTCTTGAAGACCATCAAGCAGAAAACACGTTCATTCAGCTATGCGTGAATATAAATGGTGTCTTTCTAATCATGCAGCACTCAAAGCAATATTTATCTTATTACTATAGAAACAGTAATAGCTGCCTATACATAGGCAATATTCTGAAAACTTATGTCCTATTATATGCCACGCTGACTACAAAAGAAAATCAACTTTGCAAGTCTAAACTGCTTTCCTCCATTCTACACACTGCAAAATATATCTACTTCCTTTACTAAATATGAGCTTTTCTCACTTTTTATTCCCCTACCAACATCTGAACTTCCAACTGTGAACATCTTCCACTTGTCCTTACTATATAAGAAACATAGGAAATTCACCACTGAGAGTTACCATTTCTTTTGCAGAGCCTACATTAACTTTGAAGATTCTGAAATGGAAACTCCACATTTCACTACTAAGATTAATGAGTTAAATGTTTTCTGTGAAAGTATTTCCTAATACAAAGGATATTTTAATAAACCACTCCCTAACTGTTTTTTTCTCCCACCTTTTTTGACTTTTAAGATTTTGCAGAATCAAATTTAATTGGCACAGCCTTGTGAGACTCTTAAGCCTATAATGGCCACACATGGACATTCACTCAAGCAAAAAATGATCTGATTGGCACTGGTCCAAAAATTCTACAATTTCACAAGTATAGGAACTTTTCTGACAGCAGAGGGGACATCATGACTTACATTCACACACAAAATCAAACAGGCAAACAAAATCTCAACTACAGACAATTATCCCTATTTAGTATTGAGTGATTTATGGCTCAGAGCACTGCAGGTGACTTTCTTTGACACTAATGTAACTTGAACTTTAAGACTATTATTAATCAGAAAATGTGCAGTGAAAATTCATTTCACAGGTGCTCAAAAGTTTTTCAGAGATACAACATTGTTTTGTTCCAATTAAAACTTCTTCAAATTAAGAGGACAGACTGCTTGGTCATTTCCAGTGTGGGATGAAAACAAATTCTGAAATCTCACAGATGCTGTGAAACAACATTGTTGACTTTTATACAGTTCCATTTAAAATACACACACACACACACACACATATATATGCTATATCTAAAAAGGTTCACAGAAATGTTACATCAATGTTATATGGAGCTTCTGAGCACATAACATAATAATTACATATAAACTATAGAAACTTGCTTGAGTGTTAAAAAAGACTAAATATTAGAGTGTTAAATACACTAAAATATAGTAATTATTTTTCAGCAAGACCAAAGATCAGTCATTACTCATGAGAAATGGAAGAGTAGCTTTAAAGTTATTTAAATGTTTGAATAGAACACTGTTCAAAGATTTCCTCTAGAGAGCTAACTAGATGCAGTTCTTTTAAACTGCTGCCAACATATTTTTCTAGTTTTGATTTTGCGGACATAGCTTTTTAACTAGGTTGAGCCCACCTTATTGTGAAAACTCCAATGGAGCAATAAATCTTTTGTATTCTCCTTGATAATTTTCACAGTTTAAGGAACTTTTATATTTCATATTGAAATACTTGAGAGATTTTTCAAAGAGAGTTTTGCATGTGACCTAATTTATTAAAACCGGTATCTTTTGGGATTACAGCATTTGCTCAGTTCTAGACCTCCCGAGTTCATATTGAGGTCTCATCACCCAGCTCTGACATCCTATCTGTGTGTCATTGCATAACATGATGATCAGTGTTTTTGAACATTGGTGGGGAAACCTAAGATCCTTTTTTTTCTTAATTGCATAATTAATTGCATTTGCAGGGAATGGTTTTAAGAACGTCAGACCACTTTTCAGCCCCTCATCTTGGTTTACTTGTTTCCAAAAACCCATCTTGTTGAAGTTGAAACCATCTTCTCAAAAGATAAGAATATTTTTGAAGAACTTCACAGTCACACTCTGAATATTTCCATAGTGAATTAAATGTAGTGTGATGTCAGTTATATAATCTACTACCAGTAAAGAGGAAAGAAAGAAAGAGAGAGAGACAGAGAGAAAGAGAGAAAGAGAGAGAGAGAAAGAGAGAAACAGAGAAAGAGAGAAAGAAAGAGAGAAAGAGAGAAAGAAAGAGAGAAAGAGAGAAAGAAAGAGAGAAAGAGAGAAAGAAAGAGAAAGAGAGAAAGAGAGAAAGAGAGAAAGAGAGAAAGAGAGAAAGAAAAAGAGAGAAAGAAAGAGAGAGAGAGAGAAAGAAAAGAAAAAAGGAAGAAAGGAGGAAAGAAAGAAAAAGAAAGAAAGAAAGAAAGAAAGAAAGAAAGAAAGAAAGAAAGAAAGAAAGAAAGAAAGAAAGAAAGAAAGAAAGAAAGAAAGAAAGAAAGAAGGAAGGAAGAAAGAAGGAAGGAAGGAAGGAAGGAAGAAGGACGAAAGAAAGAAGGAAGAAAGAAAGAAAGAAAGAAAAGAAAGAAAGAAAGAAAGAAAGAAAGAGAGAGAGAAAGAGAGAGAGAGAAAGAAAGAAAGAAAGAAAGAAAGAAAGAAAGAAAGAAAGAAAAAGAAAGAAAGAAAGAAAGAAAGAAAGAAAGAAAGAAAGAAAGAAAGAAAGAAAGAAAGAAAGAAAGAAAGAAAGAAAGAAAGAGAAAGAAAGAAAGAAAGAAAGCAAGCATAGAGGGGGTAAAATGAAACTTCTGTGTATACAAATCAAATATCTTTAAACATTTTCCTTCTTTTTCATTCTTGTTACTTGGTTGTTGCTGTTAATTAGATAGAATTAGATGTACCATCTAGCTTGCCTAAGATATTTCCAAGTTCATCTGTTGATGTGAAGATGATAATTAATATACAGGTCTTTCCTTATACAAATTGGAGGACAAAACTCACTAATCTTTTAGAATCACATAATCATTTAAAAATATATTATTCAGCAGACAGAAGTTTCATATGCCGTGTTTTTTATGTGTATGGATAAATATCCATATATATTTTACAGTTCAAGAATGCTGTTGCTGACTTGATTTCTATCATTACAGTTAGTTCTTTCTGTCTTCTGAATAAACTAACCACTGTCCCTGACAATTCATTTTCCAATGCAAGACACCATCAACCCGTACGTACGTACTCTAGGTGGCAGTAACAAAAGTCCTGTGTATAACCTCCTGAGTGAAATACCACAATCAACTGCTTAGGTACAGCTATCTCCTATGATAAACACCACTTTAAAACTTGGCACTGAAGTCAATACGTTTCTTCTTGAAGTTCCCATTGCATTTACACACACAACTAAAACACAGTGAAATCAAATATGTTATAGAAAGCATGACTACAAGCAATTCCCAAAGTGCTTACAGTAAGCCGTTAACAATGGCAGAGGAAAAGCAACTAAGTTTTCTTGGTTACAAAAAGAAAGATAACAAACTGTTTTGTGTTTTCTCCCTCTGTTCTCTGCTACAAACTCTTGTCATATGATTTAGCCTTCATAATTTGACCTTGCTAATTTTAAGAAGAATAGCAGCATACCTAAGTCTTCCTACATTCTCCTTCCTCTTTTTCCTCTCTATCACTTGTACTCAGTGAGAGATATCAAATAGGATACGGTCAAGAGTATGAAAGCTGGTTTAGGCCCTCCAGCACAGAAGTGACCTCTAGACTTTATTACCCACACACAAGTTTTAATGACCAGCAACAGAATAGAAGTAGGGAAAAAAAATCAGGCATGATGACTGAAATAATTTCTCTGTGGCGTTCACAGATCCTGATGCAGTCCAGGGTTAATAAAAAGTAGGAGAAGGAGAAGGAGAAGGAGAAGGAGAAGGAGAAGGAGAAGGAGAAGGAGAAGGAGAAGGAGAAGGAGAAGGAGAAGGAGAAGGAGAAGGAGAAGGAGAAGGAGAAGGAGAAGGAGAAGGAGAAGGAGAAGGAGAAGGAGAAGGAGAAGGAGAAGGAGAAGGAGAAGGAGAAGGAGAAGGAGAAGGAGAAGGAGAAGGAGAAAGAGGAGAAGGAGAAGGAGAAGGAGAAGGAGAAGGAGAAGGAGAAGGAGAAGGAGAAGGAGAAGGAGAAGGAGAAGGAGAAGGAGAAGGAGAAGGAGAAAGTAACACCAGCAACAATAAAATCAAACAAAACAAAACAAAAAAAGCATAGTACACTCCACCTTTTTCTTGGGTAGTGAAAAAGAAGTAAAGCAGATGTGTTAAAACAATTTTCAGTATCTAAGTTATTTTCACTCAGTCATGGTGCCTTGCTTCAGGGCACTTTTTCTTGTCCTCATTTCTTAAGAGATCCGAAAACTGAAAACAATCTCACAGCCCACATATACTGCACCCAATGAGAAAAAAACACATGTATCGGTCATTCATAAATAGAAGTATTGCCTCTGCCTACAGCCCCTTCATGGTGCCAGTGTCACATCTCAGCACACATCTGCTCATGTTGGGATCTATCACCTGCTCTGACATAAATGACAGTATGAGTAAGAGGAGCCTACATTTTAAGTATGCAATACTGTAAAGCACTAAATGGTGCCTTACAACTCTCTCTTATGTAATTTAACTCAAAAGCCAGCACACTAGATGCCAGCTCAATGGTTTGGAAGGTATTTTGTTTTTATTGTGTCTAATGTACTTCTAGGTTTTCCAACACAGAGATAATATTATATTGAGATATTCAAGACTGTAGCTGGAGCTCTGCCAGCAGTTACAAATCTTATTACTCTATTTAATATCTAGGAGCTAGATATTAACATTGAGGCAAAACCTACCTCTTTTTCTGATGCTCTAAAATCTGTTATTTCTCAAGGTAAGTGATCACAGCTCTTACTCTGATTAAGGTTCAAGAATCCACCATTCAAAAATAGAACAAAATATTGGACTGTGGAGACTGTGTGCCTTCAGTGTCAGGGAAAGTGAATGCAGTGTCTTTCATCTGTAGGTCACCAGAACAATGTAACACAGCTGTGCATGACTGAGAGCTGTACCTACCCTGGCAGATGTTGGACAGTATGTGGGATGATGATCTCAGACTAATTCCTAATGGACAGACATGTATATGATTTGAAAATAAAACCCTCGTAGCTGCTGTTAATTGGCTCCCTTCTCAGCAGTTTCAGAAGTGAGGCTGCTCACCTCAGAGACACAGAGATTAAATCATTTTCTAATCCCTAGATGTGCTCAATCAAGATGTGGGAATAAAGTAAACAGTTCAGTGAAAGAGAACGTGCACTGGTGCTGTCCGTGCTGTCCATTTTCTGGGTATAATTAAGGTCCTCATTTTCTAAGGCTGTCATTCTGACATCTTCCATCAGCATGAGCATTCACTTGATCTTTGTATTTTACTTTGTTAAGAGGAAAGATGGAAAATGAGGAAAAAGAAGAAAAAGAAACCTTGCAGAGTGAAATGAAGCACTTCAGTGGAATCATCCTATTTACATCTGAAAAGTCATTGAACCTCCACGCTGTCAGTGACTTGACACAAAATGTAAATTCCTGCTTCTATTATAATTCCTGAGCACATGAAGAAGAAACAGCACAGTAAGACTTTACTTTTGCTTTTAAATACTTGCTCACTGAGTCATTTTCCAAAGCCAGTTTGGATACAATTTCTAACTGAATTACAGGAGACACAGAATAGTCATGGCTGTTTCTTTTATTAACTGAAATTATATAACTAAAATAGAAAAGACTCTTCTCTGAATGAAGTAATTCCTCTCCCAGTAGTGATATTTCTTCATGTTGCTGAGATGGTAAAAGAGAGGTATAATTAATCTACTGTCCCCTTATCAAGACCAATAAACACTGAGCAATAAAATATAAAATGATTGTGCCATTATCTCAAATGAATTTTTTATCATGTCTTAGCAGCTAAATCATAAATTATTTTTCAACATCTTTTTAATGAGGTGAAAGGTAATCAAGGCCTGAAATGAAGTGCTATAATAATCAGTCTGTTTTCTCTAATAATAATAATAATAATAATAAAGAACTAAAAATGAACTGAACTGCTCAAGAATGTACTCAAAAGTGCTCAAACACTAACTACGCCCTAAATTTCACCTACATCTTCACAAAGTCAGGAGGAGTAATTCTACCGATTGAAGATCAGGCCTATATTAACGGTAATCTGTAATCAGATATTAATCTCAGTGGTCTGTATTTGTAATAAGCTTCACACAAGCAGTGAAGGTTAATCACAAACCAATGGTCATAAATTAGCATAAATGTGGCTTTGTAGTTAAGCACAAATGCTGCCAGACTTTCTTAGTACAAATATATATATATATATATTTACTTGATCTCTTATTGTCTGTTCATTTTCTCCAGTACACATTAAGCCTGTGGGTGCATATTCTTTACTACAGTATCTGAAACACTATACATACTGAATTTACAGCAAAATAATAATCCCACTGTTAAAACCACTAATATCAACATAGAACTGATGTATCTAATTTTCCAATCTGTCTAGGATTTTTCAATTAGCTTTTTTTTTTTTTTTTTTTTTTTTAAGCAAAGGAGTTTAAAAAATGTTTCTTAATCTCATTTTCTTGATATAAATAAATGGTTGGTTAATTACCTCATAACAAGTACTATAAATATGAGATGACATTCAATGACAATCAGAAATGAAACATTTTCTGAATAAAGCAATGCATATTCGAAGTGTTTTAAACTCTTACATTCATCTGGGATAAACCATTTTCATTTTATTTATTTCATTAAGGCCAGTTCTTTTCTGCTGTAGTAGATAAATGTTGTTTTAGTTATCTGGAAAAATTCACATCAGGTTTTCAACCCACTTTTTTCCTTTCACATGTCTGACTGATTACTGACACACATCTGAGCTCTTTTGAATGTGTTGTCCTTTCAGTAAGACATTTGTTTATAAATACTGGACTTAGAGATCACATTTACAAACTCTGAACTTATGAACATCTATATTAAATTAATAATGTATAGAATAATACCAGGTTAGATATAAATGGCTTTTGCAAAGGATTAAGTTCCAAAATATTTGATAATTATAACAACCCTTTATTGCAAGTATACCTTCAAACAACACAAGCATTATTCTTACCAAGAGACACTTTTTTTAAATAATTCTTCACACTTGCACGGTACTTGTCATGTTTGAAGCACTCCACAATCATAATCAATCCTTACCACTTCTTAAATAGATTGTGAAGTCACAGAATTGGAGCTCAGTGACCACAGATATTCCAGCCTTCCCTGAAACTAATAGCAAATGTAATTACCCCAAAGCAATATTAATTCTGAATAAATGCAAGAGAAGAAATAAATAATCAAACAAATAAATAAATAAAAAAGAGTTCTGTTAATAAACTTTTGAAAGAGACCCTTACTCATCTCGCACGCCATGGTGACATCTAGCATCTAAGGAGAGAGAAATAATTCTAGCTAATACAAGCTTAGTGGCTAGCACTAACAGCTAATGCTTCAAAAATGACTAAATATCACTATTTCCTCAGGACCACTTATCATCTTGCTCATCTCTCCTCACTGTCTTAGGAAGCATTTTGCTTAATAGTACTGATATATTAGATTTAATAACAGCTACCAATCACACACATTTTCTAAAATCTCTCTCTAATTGTAAAGTGGGATTCTACTTTAAGGCCTTACAATGTCATGTAACTTCCATTGCTTTAAATACACTGTAAAATATTTTTCCATGCCTGTTGCAACATTTTAGCTGATCCATGATGTCTTGACATGAAAATGACATTAACCAAAATAATGCCTGCAATTTGTTTGAACTGTAAGTTTTGTTCATCTTCTGCAGAGCAGAAAATCACCAATCAGTGATTTAAAATATTCTGGGTTGTTTTACTCTCTTCATGTTTGTATAAATTTCCAATTTTTAGCTGCTTAAATATTGGAACACCAAGAAATTACTCAATACGATACTTTTTGCCTCAAATGTTGTAGCTTAATCCAATGACTCATTACATTTATTGATGTTAGACATCAGTGTTGCACTCCAGTATTTCTCATGTAATCAGGGGTGGCTGGTATCTGTCCACATAAAAGTGAAGATCACAAATGAGAAAAGCATTTCATTAGCAAGCATTTAGTATTTATTGAAAAGGATTCAGGAAGATAGAACTAGACCCTCTGATTGTGTTCAACTATGTACGTTTACCTCTTCCATTTATATTTATTAATACACACATATAAATACACATATAAAAGTAAACAAATAATTCCTTCACAAGAAATGAAGCAAGACTACTAAATAATACAAGATTCTTTACCTTCCTCTTGTTACACTCCTTGCATATGTGTTCATAACTATAACATTACACACACCCATGAAGGGATGCTTAGTAATCTACTATGCTATAGCAGTTTTTTTCTAGTTGTCATAATTTGATTGCTCCCTTTTAATAAACCAAAATAAAACACGTAAAATGCATACAATATAGATTATAAACTACTAATTGTTTCATCTTACATTTCACACTGTGAAACTTTTGACACGTCATTCAGAGACTGTAGCAATAAACTTTTTGTATAACTAATTTAGAATAAAAAGAAACAAGCTGCCAAATGTACAATCCATATCATTTACATTTATTCCACAGCCACAATCTCATTTTCATTTCTTTTCTGACACTTCAGAGTGTCAGGAATGAATAAAACTATGAGATGTTAGGAGAAATCCATTACTATGTGGCATTTGGACCAGAAATAATTCACTTTTTCTATTAAGAACTTCATATGTTCAGGAATTCTACAAGGTTATATAAAGGCAGATTCCAAACACTGATAAATCATGTGTGTTTCTTATAATAAGCTGCTTGAGGACAGTGAAAGAAAATCCCTGTATAGAATATAAATGCTTTGTGAATCAGCACCACTGAGGATGTTTTGAAGAAATATTAGTGATATGCTTGTTGGTTGTTCTGTTATAAAATCTTGTAGGAAGGTGAAAATATACCATTACATATCTCTTCAAAATTCTTCACGACAAGCCTTTTTTGCCCCTTCTCTTAGAACTAATCAATTTCAGCTATATATTGAAAATGTACCTTTGAAGGTGCATGGGTAAGATTATAGCTGTGTGGTTTTACCACGCCTATATTTTCACCATTGCTGAGCTGTTAATTTTCTCCCGAACATATAGAGGTAGTTTTCCCTTGTTTGGTTTGTAAACAAGCCAAACATTGGTTTGTAGATAGTATTGATTTGTAGACAGTATCGTCCCAGACAGTGAGTTATCTGGAGAGAAGTAAGTTAACATCAACATTATGCCAGCAACAAGCTTTCAACATGTTTGAATCATTGCTTTAGCAAGTCTGTCTCTACAGAATGAAATAATTGAAAGATACCAAAGAGAGGATAAAAAGAGGGACCAAAGGACACAGAATTTAATTTGGAGTCACTAACAGATTAGTACCATGCACAGAAACCATCAGACTACCTGATTAAATGTTCACTTTATGTGGTTCAGCACAAATACGACTTGCATTCTGTTGGCTCAGAAGGTATTTTCTCAAACATGGATCATTGAACCAGTAGACCATAAAGGCTGCCTTAAACCCTTTTATGATCTACTTATGTAACTTTAGAGCAATTACAGACAAGTTGTGCTAACATGGATACTCTCTGTGCAGATTATATTATAATACAAGAAAAATGATGCAGTTCACTAAAAGAAATAAACTATGTATACAGTATCATGCTTCCACAAGTAAATCATTTGTGGTTTTCATTAGTAAAGTTGCTATGTGAATTCTAAGAACTGACTGTAAACAGAAGGAGAAAAGAAAGGAAAATAACACATCTCTGGATGATCTCAATATCACATTGTCCCCCATGAAATGGTTTGGACTGGAAGAGAGTTAATTTTCTTTGTAGAGACTTGTATAATGTTGTGTTTTGGATTTTTAATGAAAATGGTGATAATGCATTGATGTTTTCCATTGTTGCAGGACAGTGTTTATACAGAGCCAAGGCCTTTTCTGCTCCTTGTGCTGCCCTGCCAGAGAGGAGGATGGGGATGCACTATAAGCTGGAAGTGGACACACCCAGGACAGCAGACCCAGACTGGCCAAAGAGATATCTCACACAATATGGTGTCACGCTCAGCAATAAAAGTCGGGGTAAAGAAGGAAGAAGGAGGGGATGTTCAGAGCAGACACGTGATGAGCCCTGCTTTCCTGGAAGTGACTGGAAATCTGCCAGTAGATGGGAAGTAACAAATGAATTCCTTGTTTTGCTTTGCTTGCACATGTAGCTTTTCTTTACCTAGTAAACTGTCTTTAAACCCATGAGTTCTTGCACTTTTACCTTGCTGATTCTCTCCCCTATCCCACCTGGGGAGAGTGATTGAGAAGCTGAATGGTGTTGAGCTACCTGCTAGGTTAAGCTACAATGCTTCCTATCTCATTTTTGTCCAAAGCCTATCTTAAACAATTCATTTACATTTATTTATGTTGCAGTTTTTCTTAGGAGACTGTGGCTGTTCTAACAAAATTTGAAATAATCACTAAAAAGGGTTCCAGCAGAGGTAATTTTTCTCTCAGTAAGCTAGAAATCTGAGCAGTTCTCAGTCTGACCACAAGAGCTCCAGAATTTAAAAATAATAAAAAAATAATAATTTTAAAAAGTGATTAAACTTAGGAATATTTTGATCAGCACATTATTATTATTATTATTATTATTATTACTATTATATTATTATTATTATTATTCAGGTTTAAAGAACTTAACCCTTTTTTTTTTTTTTCTAACACAAACATCAAGACTTTTCAATTCTTCTTTACTTTGTGGATTACTTTCCAGAAATTTTCAGATTTTGTTGAGGAAAATTTCAGTTCAACAAAAGAATTTCATGAAAATGAAATGTCTTCCTAAACAGTAAAAAGAACTTTCTTGGTTTGGTTTGGCCACTTTTTTATCTCTACAGTTCAAGAAGCCTATTCATCCTAGATACATAAGTTTATGTACATAATATATATGAATATAATGCTAATGCTAATGCTACTAATACTGTTAATAAATAATAATAATACCTTGGGTTTAGTTTTAATATCATTTAGAACATTGTGTTTCCACATTCAGTAGAGTTTAATTCAGTATTAAATCTGATTCATTAGAAATTCACCTACATGTTTCAATACTTGTTTTAAAATGAAGACTGTTTACTTTAATATGCAAGTGTAACACAACACCTTAAATTCAATCATTGTTTATCCAATAAATATATTTTAAAATTTTGGGAAAAGAAACAAACAAAAAACTCAACTCCATCCCTCCTTTCAGACAGAATGATGCCTTAAGTTATGGTAGAGAAAAAAATGAAAAATTTGGAAGTGATTATTGCTCCAGATCAACTTTTGAAAAAATTATATTGTCAGTTCTATGCAACAATAAACCCCATAAAACTTCAGCAGTACCTGAAGTCATAACTGAATCTTATTTGAAAGGATTACTTTAAGTGGAAATTTGTGAAGATGAATCACCCAAGGTACAATGAGTACAGGCCAAACACAAATTAGGTTTACTTACCATTATATGAACAGTGCTTGTAGGGGAACTAAATATAGTAGCACTTTTATAAAGTGTGTACCTTTATTTTTCAATGGATGCTTCCTTCTCAAAAAATGACAAAACCAAAAAAAGTCATACAACTTTGTCCCTGCTAGACCACTGACAGTGGGTTACTCCAAATTATGACATTTTTAAGAGCGTGTAGTCAAACTTCCAGAAATTACTGCTTTTCTGAGTTCTCAATTTGCTTTGGCCCTTTTACCATCCAAGATTATTGGTTTTTCCTTCCTACTTAACGCCATTGGACACTAAGGATTAATGATACTTGACCTTTTAAAGAGCTGTTATAATGACATACCACTTTCTTTACTTGCATATCTTTCTCCATTGCATTTATTCAGATGATAAGTACTGGAATGTTTTCAAAACGGATTCTTCATTCAGAACATGAAATATAAACTATGAACTATTTCTGCCACCTTCAGAAGAAAGTGAGCATATTTACTCAGCACCTTGAAAAATTTACCAATATTTTTGAGTTTCTGATCCATATTTCCATATGCATTTATCCCTCCCATTTTATCGGTTATTTCTTAATCCTTAGCCATCAAAGAAGCACAAGTTTTACTGTATAGTGAAGAAGTACTAAACCTCCATATACAGATATTAACCTATGCATTACGCTTTATACTTCTTACCCAAAAGAGATGTGTGACCTTCAGTGGTGTATACAAACCATCAAAAAGACTCACATTGCTTTCTGCTGTGTAAAACAACAGTTGTAAAGAAAGTTTTAAACTGAAAGGAAAATCATGACTAATCCATTTCAGAGGGGTGTACTGTCCTGTGGTAGAATCTTTGTATTCTTACACTGATTTTGGAGGAAGACTAGAAGAACCGATCAAGCATTTCATCCAGCATAAGCCAGAGGTCTCAAACTGGGTGGTACAAGTAGTTCCTTGACATTTTAAGAGAAAAGAAGGATCAGATTTTCTACATTCTGTGTTCTCACTGCTTATAGCATTCACAATTTAGTATGGAAAGTTTTTTATTTTTTTGTTTGTTTCTTGTTTTTTGAGGTTGGTTATACCTTTCCATACAACATTTAAAAAAGTCTAGCAATACAAAGAGTATCATTTGTAAATGTTTTCAAAGATTTTGGCATAATCAAAATAATATTTTTTTAAACAAATTTTAAAAAATAAATTAGAATTTAGAATATATTTCTGTAAATTCTTTTTTAAGTCAAATATTTTTGTTTACTTTTTAAAACTTTTATGACAGCTCTAACAAATGATTTTACAACAATATATTTTACCAAAAAAAATATGTTAATACCTTATAATAAAGTTTGTAAAAAATGTGGAATTCAAATTAACATTTTTATTCAAATAGCTTTCCCCCTTCATTTTAGATTATTATGAAAAAGTAGTTTTATACAGAAATAGTTCTCATATTTTCAATACCTCTGCTGATTAATTTTAAACATAATAGTATGAAGAGAGACAAAAAGGTTAAAGAAGCAAACTGCTTAGGAAAATGTAAAATTTGATACTTGATATTGTGATATAGACTTCAAATCACTGATTGAGCCATAGAACTAAAAATAAACAAAGGTGATAATATAGGCTGCACTCAAATCATAGTTCATTATCTATTAAAAAGACAGCCAAGAAACAGGTTTGTTAACATATCTGTCACTAGAAGACTGAAGTTAGACTGTTTATTGGAAGATCAATAGTTGAGCTTGTTTTAAAACCATGGATTTTTGCTAGTCAATAGGAATTTTCTTTAGGGAAATGAGAATTAGTTCATTACACACAAGTGGGGAACAGAGAAGAAATGGTCAAACAAAACCCACTAATTTAGATAATGTAATTATAATTTTATCCTAATTTAAAATGTATTGTTTCAGTTGTTTGAAATTCTTGTATGGCTCATTGTTTTTCAAAATTAGCTGTAGTTTATCACTTCTTTCATCTATACAATTTTACATTAGAAGTACTAAGGGCTAGTGTGGTTATAAGGAAATATATGTCACTCTCAACTGATAATAGTTTCTAAGGAATTCTTTTTGTCATAATTCTTAACTTGATGAATTTTCTTCTTTCCATCTTGGCAAGAATTAAGAAAGAAAGTTAACAAATTAAAGGGCTCCACTACATTTTTATAGTTTGTTCTACCTTCAGTTTCATAGCTTATTTGACCCGCTTTCTCCGGGATACAAGTTTAAAGGTCAGATTTGGTGAATATTTCTCCATGCTTTTAAGGATGTGTCTTTTATCCAGAAAAAAAAAAAAAAAAAAAAAAAAAAAGTGGACAAATTTGCTTCCAAGGCAGAAAACATCGAAAAACTTTGGACTTATTTGGAAAGGGTAAATATGAAAGGCCTAAAACGGAAATATTATAGACAGAGCTATATTGTTTCTTTTATTCATCCATTATACTTATTATTATTTCTAGTTATACTGTTTTAATTAAAAATACTTTTCCCAATGTGGTGCTGCAAACAACTGTTAACTAAACCGAGAGAACCTGCATGAAACACTGAGCCTGACAACACAAGTATCTGAGTTTCCGTGCCCCTGGTTGTGGTGGGCTGATGTTAGCCGACTGCCAGACAACCACCCAGCCACTCTCTTATTCCCCATCCTCAGAAAGATGGGGAGAAAAGAAAAAAAAAAAAAAAAAGTTTGTGAGTCAAAGACAGGGAGATCACTCATCAATTACCATTATGGGCAAAACAGATTTGACTTGGTGAAAATTAATGTAATTTCTTTCCAATAAAAAACAGAGTAGGATGGTGAGAAATAAAGACAAAAGCTAAAACACCTTTCCCCTATTCCCCTAGCCTTCCCTTCTTCCCCAGTTCATCTCACCTCTTGAAGTGATGGGACTAGGGAGCTATAGTCATTGTATGACTGTATTATATATATCTATATATAGATATATAGATCTATATATCTATAGATCTATATCTATCTATCTATATATAGATAGATATATAGATATATCTTCCTCAGACTTTTCCCCTAATCCAACATGGGGTCCCTCCCATTGGCTAGACTTCACAAACTATCCCAGCATGGGTCCTATCTATGCAGTGCAGTCCTTCAGGAATGGTCTGCTGCAGAATGAGTCCCCTTTGGAACCACAGTTCCTGAAAACAAACAAACAAACAAAAAACTGCTTCTCTATCATGGGCTCCTCTGCTTGGACTACAGTTCCTGCCAGACCACGTGCACCAGCAAGGACTCTCTCTGGGCTGCAGCTTCCTTCAGGTCACATTCACCATCTCCAGCAGGGGTCCTCTTTGGGCTTCAGGGGGAGATCTCGAAGACGGTCTACAGAAAAGATGTACATGATAACACCTTGTCACAAAGACGTGAGTGAGTTTACTTCCTTTTTTTTTTTTTTCCCCAAACTTCTCAAATCTTTGCTGAAGACACAAAAGTCCTCCAGATAATAGCTTCATCTGCAATGCAAGTCCCACAACAAGTAGTATGCAATGTACAAGATCTAAAATTAACTTTTTATGTTGCAGCCCTCCAAATTTGCCTGTCAAAGATCTGCAGGAGAACTAATTGATCAGCTAGCTGTCATCCTTGGTCTAGAAAAGGAGTACCAGGACCCAGGCTGCTCAGGTCAGCAGGACATGTCTTAACTGCATCATGACACACCACATACGGGCACCAGTCACCAACTGATTCCACATTTAGGCTTTTCTATATTAAGACGCAAGTAGATTGAAAGAGTCTATTTCCACTTTGGGGGAATTTTCATATGAAACATGAATGTGTGCGTATATTCATTCTCATACATGAAAGGCTTATCTAGCATTACTCTGTCCATAAATTTTCAGAATGTACAATAGAATATTTATTACATGCCTGTGACTGAGTAAGGATGGTATAATAAATGTTCCCTTGCTCTCACACTTAAAAATATGAGATAAATAAAACCATATAATTTTATATAATGTTTGTAGATTGTTATGAAAGCAATAGTTACAGAAGCAGTAATTATTGAAAATAGGTCAAGCTATTCAAAGGACTGATATCAGAAAGGATCAGCAAAATTTTGCTTTTGTTCTGCAGATGCTCAAAGTAAAGAGTTTTTTGTTTTCCAGCTTAAAAATCTAGTTTACAAAATAATTTAAATGCTAGAAATAATATCTACTTAAATAAAAGAAAAATGCCACCCCATACACAGAAGTAGTTAAGTACAGTTAACTAGTGAAATATGGCAATATTGAAGTTGAAAGACATTTGTCTTTAAAACTGTATTTCTCTTCCAAAGAACATGTAGCCCAACCTGACAAAATTAAAGGTTTGTCGGATGTTAGTTCAGTTGCTGTAATACAAGAAAGGTCAGAAAGCAAACTGAAAAAATAGTCCAGACAGCTTTAACCTCAAGGCTTTAGTTTATTCCAAAAGACAGGGTTTTCGGTCATATTATTTCCTATAAAATAAAAAGAACTAATAAACAGAAAAAATCACAAGAGCTAACATTCAAGGATGTGACAAGAGGCTACTATTCCAATTTTGTAAGCAGTTTTTAAATTATCTAAAAGAGAATAACTTCCACCTTACCTGAAGATTAAGATAGTATGTTTAGATTCTAAATGAGCCTGTGGTCACATGATTTATGATAAATTTCTGAATTATTTAAACACAGAAAGATGAGATTGGGCCAAACAACAAGCAAACACATATATATATGTATTAAAAAAAAAAAAAAAAGAGAGAGAGAGAGAGAGAGAGAAATCCTGAAAACCCACTTCAAATAAATATTTTAACTAGTATAATTTATCCACATGTGACTTGTTGGATCAAGCCAATAATTAATTTTCCTATATTCAGGATACATTAATAAACAAATGTTTTTCACAATAATGATGAAAGAATACCAGCTACACTTGAAATTCAGCAAGTCCTCTTCATAAAAACATGAATAAATAATATTGCTAGTAACACTATTATTAGTAGTAGTGAAAATTTAGAAGAACACTTAGATTAACAGAAAATTTGACAAAGAATAAATTTAAAATCTTTGTTGCAGAACAAGCTTGGAAGAAGGGTATTCAGTGTTATAAAATACTGTGATGATAAATTCTTGACCAGTTTCAAGCTCAGTGAACCTAGATAATTTCAAACATCCTCAGAAATTAAGGAAAACTCCACTATGGAGGCAAATGTACAGAATATGATATTGTCAACCATAAAGTAAAAGAAAAAAAATATATATATATTCAATCTCACAAAATTATTGAGCTGATTAATAGCTTTCCCACAACACAGACACTACCTTCTTTTTGCTCACTCAAAAGTCACTGGCAAAAAATTCTATTTCACTGAAACTTTGATCATACTGATGAGTAAGAGCATTCTGAGTCTAAAAATGACTATGAAACAATTTCGCCTTTGACATCAAAAATTTGAAAACCCTGGAAAGATAAAGCTTAATGCTTTACAGTAATTTTATTTTTAAGGAAAAAACAGGCAAACAAACAAACCTTGTTGTTCCTAACTCTAAGATTCACAAACCTATTATAATGATGTCTAGTATCTTTACATATTCAAGGGACCCATATCAACTCTCACTGCTCAAAATCTGATAATGACAGAAATAGCATCCCCCAGATTTAGTGTTACTATATGTAAAACAAGCCAACTAAATTAAAACAACAACAACAACAAAAACACACTTTCTCAATTTTCACTGTGTATATCTGTGATTCTTTTTAAAATAAGTTTATGATACCATTTAACATTTATGAAACAGGAACGAATATACTTCTGTAAACTTGCTAATGTAGAAACCGAACATGAAAGATATCAGAAACATTCTGTTTTCTTGAGTTCCACTATGACAGTCTCTTTACAATTAAATCCCTTCCGTCGTTTTCATCCACTTCTGTATATACAAAATTGAAATATTCAATAGAAATGAAATATTTAGTGCATCTCCTTTTAATATTCATATAACAACAGTTTTACTTTTTACCCCGTTTCCTCAAAAACGTGGCTTTTATTTTTTATGTTAAATATATCATCAAACTTATATTTTCCTCTGAAAAACTGTTCCAGAATATTTTAACTCAATTCTACTCATTACCATGCCATCTCTCTAATGCTATTTAACTTGTCTGTCCTCATATCACTGTACTGTAGCAAAGAAAATAAGGCCAGCGAAGTAATACATGACTTGCTCATGATGCCACAAAAGATGTTAAGCAAAGTAAATTGAATCAAGGTTTTCTCCTACCATCTCCCAATCTCTTAAACGTTATTTTGCTGAATAATTTAAAGCTACTTTCACATCTTGCAGATACTCTTGAGATAAAGTAACTGCTCTTGTTCTGTGCCATATTACAAGGAAGGAAAAATAATAATAATAATAATTGAAGGACAAAAAAAAATCATTTACTTATAAAGCTTCTATGCAATTTGTGTTTCTTACTAATATTTTGAATTAGCAGTTGTGAAACTTTCTACAGCAAACACTTCAGGAAAAGGCAAAACATCCATTTACATATCTTTAGCTTTTATTAATTTACCACTTCCTATAAATGTCATCTCTTTCCAGCTCTCTTCTACAAAAATGAATATTCGAGGTTTCTGAGCTAGTAACAAAAGATCTGTTTGCATACACCCTGACACTAGCTTTCAGCTAATTAAACAATTTCTTTACGAATGCTTTATAAAAATCATTTATTTAAAGGAAAGAAATACTGAGCTAACTGAATCTTTAGAGACAGTATGGCCTACAGAGAGGAGTGTTGCTGCAGTAGAAGTCTTAAAAGCAATGTGGGATTAGCCATATATAAATCTTTTTCCAGGTCTGAGGAAACATGTTCTGTAGCAGAAGGCTATCTTTGGGTAGATTAATGCAATGTGTATTCTTCTATACAGCTGCTAGTTCCTTTAGGGAAGACAGTACTATCTGTAACATTGCCACCTGTCTCTACCTGCATTGTAGCTCCTGCATGAGTTTCCCAAAATTAGAACAAAACCAACCAACCAAACATAGTAAACTTGAAAAATGACTAGTCACAATCCACTCTGAAATATCTACTGGAACCATGAACAGGAGCATCCAAGAAAATGATACATACAGTAGAATATTTTGAATTTTATTCTTCTTGGTCTCTTACAGGATTAATAACCATATTTAAATTTAAAGACCTTGTTTTCTATGGAACTGAGAAACAGGACATAACAACACAAGAAAGCTTACAGTCAATTTGTCTTGTCACGGTCAGAGACTAACATACTGATTTCCGACTGGACAAGATCTGCAAAAGTATTTTGTACTGTTCTGTAAAACTTAAAGTTTTATCATAAATTAGTACAGTAATTACACTAATGTGATCATACCAATTAAAGACAATGCATGAGAAATTCTATGAGACAAGTATAATTTCAGGCTCTTTATCTATGAATATTCACTAAACTTCATGCTTTTACTGCATGTCCCTCAAGGGAAAAAAAAAAAAAAAAAAAAAAAAAAACTTTTCCTCCCTCTAATAAATAATAAATAAATAAATAAAAATAAAGCTGTCTTTCGTGTATTTAATATGGCTTACTGTTGCTTTGCATATGTTCTTTCTGTTGTTTCAAGATACTGTTGGCAGAGCAGCATACCTCAATACTGTTTTTATCGCAGTGTGAAAAACACCAGATGTACAAAATTAAAGTTCAAGTTAATCAAAATATTGCTTGACAAAGCAAATAATTGAATTGCACTTTCAATGCACTGTGGTAGACAATAATTAACATGCAGCATCTTCAACATTTGAATACAACTTCCAATTTCCGTTTTAACATCATAGAATGCTGTCTACACATTTTTTAATGGCACCCCTGATAATAATATATTCTGTTTTTAATCATATTCCATGTTGCAGGAAATGAAGCTTGCAATTTTCCCAGGTGCTTACCAAATTACTACTGCAAGCTAATTCTCATCCCCCAAGTTAAGAGTTTCAACACTGTGCCCATTAACAGCTTGCTTATGTTCTTCCTGTATAACAGAAGGTAAGTTAATATGTTCTTCAATTATATCCAGTTTGTGCATTTATAGCACCCTGTGGGCAGCACTAAGAAGGCTGTAAATGTACTTATACTGCTTTTTTTAATGCTCTACTGTATTACAGGAGGGAGAGAGAGAGAGAGAGAGCCTGTATCATTTTATCAAGTGAATTGATAAGGAACTCAACTTCACTGTATCAATTCAAGAGGGCTGCTAAAGTACAGCACTTTCTTAACTTGTTACAAAAAAAGCTTGTCCAAAATTGATCTTTATATATGTTTCCTCTTCTTCACATATGCACACAAGTGCATACATTATTAAGCCTGTATTTTTTGGCTTTAATGTGCATCAAATGAATTTTCAAGTGTTGTAGATGCCTGATCCTAAATTAAAATGGTAGACATATTGCAAAATTGCTTCTTCTAACTACATTTATTCACCTAACTGAAGACTGTCCTAAAAGAAGGTACTATTTTCTCCTTGTTTGTTTATTTTATTGTAGGCCAACCTGAAGATTCATGAAATAAGTGCACACTTGCACTCAGATTTTTTTTTTTTATTTCTTATTTCCAATGCTATACTCACCTACTAATGGTTCACTAAGTGAATGCATACCAATATTTTGCATTTTATGATTTTATCTTTTTTTTTTTTTTAATGTTAACTACTTTCCTTGTTGTTCTACGGGGAAATTTTCTAGAAGCTTTGGAAAACAAGCAAACAAAAAATCATAAACAAAAACAAAAACAAAAAGTAAAAATAAAATTGATCTTAAAAAAGGCCAGAACACCTTGAGAAGAAATATAAACCTCTCCTGCTTGCATTTCTTATAGTTAGGAAAAATTTAAAAAAAAAATCTTCAAGGGAGTTTATATGCAATTTTTTCAACTAACATATTTTGCAAAATATTTCCTCTCAATTTTCTTTCAAATAGTTTTTATTATATAGAATTTCAAAGTGATGAATTTCTTTGTTGGTAATATTTAGATTTCAGAATATATATATATATATATATTCTGGCAATACAATACGTCCCTTTATCCTTGTAATTTTACCAAGTTTACCATTAATAGTTTACCATAAAAAATAAAATAAATAAATAAATAAATAAAATGAACAGACAAAAACAAAAACTTTGGCTCAGAAAGAGCGCGATGCTCATGTATGTGTCAGATTATACCAGGAACAGTATACGCCAGTGTTATTTTTTTTAAGAAAAATAATGTTTTTTAAACAAAAGTCTGCCTTGAGTAAAGATTAGCACTTTTTCAAGTATATTTTCTTCACTTATGAAAATTACATATATATAAGGTACTGGGTCTGGCCGATATGGAGTTAACTTTCCCGATAGTAGCCCATATAGTATGCTCTGCACTTGTAGCTAGAACAGCTCTGATATCACACCAATGTTTTGTCTATTGCTGAGCAATGTTGACACATCATCAAGACTGTCTCCAAACCCTGCTAAAGACAGTAGGCTGGGGGTGGGTAAGATGTGGGGAGGAAACATCGCCATTTCTTCTTGTTATGAAAACATCTGTACAACAGAACAACCAATGCATACTGAGGCCCAGCCTCCCAAGACATGGACAAATTTCACTTGTTGATGGGAACTGAAAGATAATTGTTTTCTCTCTCTTTGCTTCCATGGACCCCTTGCTTCTTTTTTTTTTTTTTGGTTTGTTTTGATTTGGTTTTTTATTTTGTTTTGGCTGTTTGTTTTGTGTTTTTTTTTCTTTCCCCTCTATTTTTTTTTCCTCTTCAATGAAATTATCCTTAACTCAAACTGTGAACCTTTTTTCTGGTGTTTTTTTTTTTTTTCATCAAATTGTCTTGGGGGCTATGAGAGAGTGGTGTAGTGGAGTTTAGTTAGCCATCAATGTGAAACCACCATAGAATCAATTCAAGATTATTTTCAGTTTTCATGTCCTGGGGAGTCTGTTCTTTACATGAAGCTTTTGTTTGACCAAATGGCTATCAAATTGCTTTTGTGTGCTCACTTCTCCTTCAGAAGTCCTTGAGTTGGAAGTTTAAATGTCTACAAAAAAATAACATGCATTTTCACCACTGAATCAACACATAAACTCATTAAAATTATTTGTAACAAGTTTTCTTTTTAAGTTCTTATGTCCCGAGTTCGTAATAGTAATTTTATTTAATAGTAATTTTATTTTTTTCTTGACTACAGACATCCTAAATCACTGAAAATTAAAGCAAATATTAAGTAACTGTGGACTTTCTGATATAACAACCTCTATATGTGTGCCTTCAAGTCAACCAAAGATAAAACAGCAGCTATTGCCTTTGCCAGGTCAGGACAAAGAAATGGAAAATATCAGGACTGGCCTCCACCATAAATCCAAGTAACTCCATTTCATGAGCTTCTGTGCTATCATCTTGCAATTTCTTAGCCCATCTTTAAAGAAGATACTGTAAATTACTTATAATTAAGTAATTAAAATTAGAAATTAAAAAATAAATAAAAAATAATTATGTTTTTTCAAGGATTCATGATGTTAATTACAGGCAGTCACTAAAGATGAATTTCACAACAAATAGTTTTGGTTCTCAAAACAAAAAAAGCTCAAACACACAATGCCACACATGCCAATCCTACATATTCTAATTTAGTCTCATTTTTCCATGTCCTTAGCGAATTATGATACAGAATATTTTGTAATAGTTTCAGTTTAATTAAGACCAATCAAATTAAATTGAATCAAAGTAGCCAAATATGAAAAGCAGTATTGGTTTAAATTCCCTTCACTGAAATCAAACTCCAAGCACGAATGAATGCATGAGGTCTATACTGAACCCCAAAATATTCAGAAGTCCATTATATTAACAAACAGTCAGAACATAAAAGCAAAATGCATTTAGACACTGTGACAGCTAAAATAAATTTTATAAAAATAACACGTATGTCAATTTCTACTTATTTTTATTTGTTAAAAAGTAACTTGTAAGTATTAAACTAACAGTATGAGACGTACATCATTTGTTTTTTGTTCTTCAATGTTTGTTGTATGTTTTTCTTTCATGCATTCAGGGAAGAAGATTTATCCTATGGGATTTGTTGCCAAAAAAGGAAATTTTTAAAATAAACAATATGGAGGGAAAATGGGGTATTATTCTCACACTCAGTGGCAAGTTATGTCACTTACTGCTTATAATAATTAAATTTAGAAGTTAGCCCCCTCATTTAATTTTGTTGTACTGTCCTTATAGACACAATGGGAAAAAAAAAAAAAAAAACTAAGCATCATGAATAACTACTCAGAATATGAAAGTTAATTCTACATTTAGACTAGCCCTCTGTAGAGAATCTAGCTTCACTATTCTTTTTTCTATTCTATAGAAAGAATGGTGGGCGGGTGGGTGTGCCTCTCCAAAAGACATTGTGGTTACTGTGCTGCTACCTTCCTTGGGGAAGATTTAATAGTACTATCCAAAAATCTGGATGATGCAGCCACAGTCAATGAATCACAGCTAAAAACTGGAAGCTGGCAGCCTTCACTGACTACATTTGCCTCCATAACCTCTTTGGGCATTCTGAACACAAACTGTGCCAAAAGATTCCAAGCTGTGTGGACCAAAGACACCAGATACAGGTCTTAGTAAATCCCATCGGTTTAGGAGAACCCTCAGTTTGAATTACAAGCTGGCAGAGTTCTTACATTCACAATGCTTTGAATTCAGAAGTATGGAAATAAGGAAGGAAGGAAGGAAGGAAGGAAGGAAGGAAGGAAGGAAGGAAGGAAGGAAGGAAGGAAGGAAGGGAAGGGAGGGAGGGAGGGAGGGAGGGAGGGAGGGAGGGAGGGACATATATTTTCTCACCAACAATGGGAGAAAATAAGGTTATGTTCCTGAAATATTCAATAACAGAGAAGGAGAAAGAAAACAAAATAATATTTCTCCTATGAAGAAAGGCTGAGAGAGCTGGGGCTGTTCAGTCTAAAGAATAGAAGGCTCTGGGGTGACCTCATTGTGACTTATCAGTACTTAAAGGGGGCTTATAAAAAAGATGGAGAACAACTTTTTGCTCAGTCAGATAATGGCAGGTCAAGGGGGAATGGTTTTAAACTAAAAGATGAGAGATTTAAATTGGAGGTTAGGAGGAAATTCTTCACTCAGAGGTTGGTTAGGCACTGGATCAGGTTGCCCAGAGAGGTTGTGGATGTCCCACCCTTGCTTGGAAGTGTTCAAAACCAGGTTGGATGAGGCCCTGGGCAAACTGGTCTAGTGGGTTGCATCCCTGCCTATGGCAGGGGGGTTGTGACTATGTGATCTTTAAGGTCCCTTCCAACCCAAGCCATTCTATGATTCTATGATCCTATGATATGTAAAATATGGTTTGACTACCTCCTGTAAGATATTGCAGTTCAATATTCGATAAATATATTAAGAAATTCTCATCACTAATCTGCTGTGCCTGCATGGCAGTTGCTCTTTGAGCAGGTCAGCTGCTGACAATGACAATAAACATTGCACTTAGAAGTGGTATAAAAAACGTATTTTATTATATACGGCACAGAAGGAATGTTTCTTGGACATACAAATGCAGCTCATTGGTCTTGTGGTCATCCAGAATAAGTCAGCTGAAAATATATGATCTTTTTGTCAAATAAATCATCTACAGTAGGTCTTGTGTATATGCTATTCTGAATTCTATTGGAATGTTTTCTTATATGAAAATTGACAGATTAGGTTATGATTATATGCAATTTCTTCTTTGCTCTCATACGGTGGTGACTGGCACAAGAGCTGTTATCTAGGGTATGAAGAAAGAATATATACTTTTTAATTACATGTTCAACCCCCTTAATAAATCTCAGTGTGTGTGTGTGTGTGTGTGTGTACACCCATCCAGAAAAATAGTTTAACTCATATAGATAGCCTGAGATACGATTACTGATATATACTGCTATCATAGAATCATAGAATATCTGAGTTGGAAGAGACCCATAAAGATCATCAGGTCCAACCCCTGGGTCCCCAAAAGACCACCCAAACAAATCAGACTATGTGTCTGAGAGCATTGTCCGCAACACTTCTTGAACTCTGGCAGGCTCTGTGCCATGACCACTTCCCTGGGGATATATAATAATTTCTCAGTAAACCCTTCCAAGTAATGTTTTCAAACATTTAATGAAAGGGACAGCTCAGAATTCAGCATTTCAGCTTTGCTCTAAGACGTCCTAGTAAATCTCAATTGGCTCCTGTCAGAAGTGAAGACAGTGATAATAGCCTAGTATGCCTTAGGAGACTGATAATTGCCAATGTCAACCATATCCTTTGTAGTGGAAGAAAGACTGAATGGTCTGGAGCACACAATACTGAATTTCCAATGGGTACTTTCTGTAATCTTTTATTGCCTAGGACAGAGGTTTAACAAATTCATCACAGCCAAGAGCAGCAGTGGTCCTATGATCCTCTGAAAATTATTGGACAAAATGTTTTTTAACTAGGTGGCTCTTGATTTCATATCTTTTGAAAGATCAAGATCTTTCATATCTCTTTGACTATTACTACTGTCCCTGGTATCATAAGATTTCTAGCCTGGACACATACTTCAGCCTTAACATTGCATCTCATTCTTTTATATCTTGATTGAGTATTAGATGGTAGAAGAGGAAAGAAGAGAAACACTCCTGGCAGAATTTATGTTGTCACCATAATTTAACCTATTTTTCCATTAAATAGCTTTTATACTTCATCTAGACAAAGTATATGGAGGAAGCAGTGGCAGAGCTCTTACAATATAAAATAAATAGTTAACTTTTTTTTACAGCTGTATCAATCCAAATCTTCAAAGTTGTATTTTCAGATTTTCCATAAAATGGTTATGTCATATGACGAGATGACGAAGACATAAGATTGTTGATGCTAATGTGGATATAATTTTGATGAATAGCTGAAAGACTTGTTCTACACGCGAGTCAGCTCAGCTTGTAAAAACTACTAGAATAATCTTTCTTTCTCTGCCTTTTTCTTTGTACTACAGATATTCAAGATAGACAATGCATTTTGATGCTTTATGAAGTAATTCAAAAGAAAGAGGGAAAGTGAAATAAAGTATAATTTTTAAATGATATGTTAAATTTATACTTCTGGAGTATTATTTTTTTTTAAATGAAGATCATTAACACTTTGTATAAGTTCATCATTTTTCCTTTTAACATTAGGGTTATTAAATATAACGTGGGTTTTTTTCACTGGTATGTATAGTACAATGCTAAATCATAAGCCAAGCAAAATGGAACACACAGGGAGAGAGAAGGGGAGACACACAAACAGAGGTATTTCTTAATAACAGAAACCTAGCAAAAGAGGCATCAAATTTGTCAGCAGAACTGCAGATATGACTCTATCAATAATCCGTGGCACTTTTGTATTTCCCAGCTGAGGCTATTATACAGCTTTGGATGACAGCCTACTTCAACTTCATCATACAATCCACTGGGACAGAAACTCATAACTGGCTTTCAACATAGATCCTTCATATAAAGGGTAATAACTGCAGCCAGTCAGTGTAGTAAGATTATCAGAGAGTGTAACATTGAGCTGCAAAATGTGGGAAAGGAAGCCTGACAGAAACCTGACAAAATAACCTCAGCAGGATAACTCCCTTAAACATCAAGGGGAGAGGAGAGAGATCAGAAGGATCCCCACAGAACCCTCCCTGATACTGTTCTGCCGAAGCTTTTTCATTAAACTTGTCTTGACTAATCTTCAGACATTAGAGGAAATGTATACTTTATAAGATGCTTAGAATCTTAGAACAGTTTGAGTTGAAAGGGACCTTAAAGCTCACCTAATTCCAAACACCCTGCCATGGGCAGGGACACCTGCTAGGCCTGGTTGTTAAAAGCCCCATCCAACCTGGCCTTGAACACTTCCAGTGATGGGGCATCCACAGCTTCTCTGGGCTACTGGTTTCAGTGCCTCACCACCCTCACTGTAAATAATTTCTTCCAAATATCTCATCTAAATTTACGCTTTTATAGTTTAAAACCATTACTCATTTTCTTGTCATTACAGTCCCTGACACAGTTCCTCCACAGCTTTCCCATAGGCCCCTTTAGGTACTGGAAGGAGGCAATGAAGTCTCCCCTGTGCCATCTATATGACAGGATTCACCATCCTGTTTTCACGAGTTCTATGTAAACATCAGTCAGAGACAGAAAAAATCATCTCCATTATCTGAGCTTCTTCAAAATTCACAGAAAACTTCATTCTACATTTGTTTTAATATAGGCTCGGTCTCATATCCACATGGAGACTCAGTCAAGGGTCATGCTTGTGCAATACTGTCTTGCACAATCAGAGGTACAACAGTAAAATTTACTATTTTATGGTAAAGCTTTGATTGTTGATATAGAGATTTGAAAGAAACACCATAAAACAATTTTAACTTCAGTTTGCTATGAAAATATCTGTGTATCTGCAGTTGGATCTAAAGAGATATTTCTGCAGCCTTCTAAGAGCTTCTAAGAGTGAAACTTTGACAGACATGCTAATACCTAGCATGGTTTTCATACATTGAGAATGATATAGAGGTTTGGTTGAGGAAAAAACAAAACAAAACAAAACAAAAAAACAAGGCGTTTTATTTAAGATCATTTTGACACAAATCTGATACATCCATATGCTTTTGTTAAATTGAACAAGTATAATTTGTTTCATATAATTTCAATAAGATATCAAATTTCATCATTTTTATCACTTGTTGATGTTTTATTTAGGCCCTAACATTTTCATATCAGCTGTTTCCCAGAAAGGATCTTATAACTTGTAATGATTTCCCTCACTGACAAGGCTTTTGTTTGACCCAGTGCATCCTGTAAATTCTAGCTTAATATGAAAGTTTTCATGGAGAGTGGGACATTATTTTTCCATATCTTCAGCTCCCCCAGATTAAAACAGAACAGTGGTCAAAATGCAGTTTATCATTAAAGCAACTTGAACTTAAACAGCCTTGGCCATAGCAAACACATTATTACAAAATACATTAAATTCATTTGTATCAAAAAGGTCTTCATTTGCTTTATATTATGAAATTAAAATGGGATTTATGTCAATAACTTTAGCTGACTACAGTCCATGCTACATCTGAACAAATCATTACAGATCTCTATAGATAACAGATAGGAATATACACTTCTAGGGAACATTCGAAATCTAATTTTGGACATTTGGTTTAGGACTGCACACTAGAAGTGCCCAATTCCCTCCTTTTACTATAAAAAGTTACTAATAATGAGTGAAGACTTGAGGATAAGCTGAATTCTGTCCTAAATATTTTCATTTTGACAAACAACAAGTATTACATTTTTTTTTCCAATGAGGTTTTCACAGTTTCCTGGTTTTGCTCCATCCTGCTACAAAGAATGGAAATTTTAAAAACATTCTGCAAACTAGAACACCTTTATTTCACTCATCACTGCTTATTAATAGCAAGTGAATGTCACACATATCTATCTAGTGTCTATTGTGTAAGATACTAACTCCTGACTTTAGAGACCGTAGTAATATTTTTAGATGGAAAATCACTAGAATTGCATGACAGGGACTAAAGGAGTATATATATAACATATTAAACTGCCCTGCATTCTTACTGAAGCCTACTGAAATATATTAACCCTTCTTCATGCTTCAAGCAACAGACAATGAACACAAGCTAGGCATAATTCTCGTGAAACCTTCAGAAAATTAAGTAAGATAACTTTTCATCCTACTGCAGCAGGAAATAAATAGTCCCATTTTGCCTAATAAATCCTCCTGGGCCTCTTTTCTTCTTGCTGTGACCTTTTCCTTAACTGTTACCTTCATGTCTTACTTAGAATCAAACACCATATTTACATTTGAGAATGCTGTTTTTTTTCTGAATCAACTCTCCATATAAGAACTGGTGGAGCTACTTTGATGCATTTCTGTGTCAGATCAAAAAAATATTTTTTCATTTTTGTAGAGAGGGTACAAACATAAAATGGTTCATTGGTTGCAAATGTAGAAAATAAACATAAAAGTAACATAATAAATAAAAATAAACATAAACATAAAATAAAAGAGAGAGAGCAAATTCATCATCTGCATGGTATCCGAAAAAAAACTATAGAGTTGTCTATTATTACAGAGGTTTTTGTTACATGTAACACAACTGTGATAGTCCTCAGTCTCCACTGAGGCATTAATTCCATTCCATGGTCACCTGAAAATTCAGTTCTGATCTGAAACAAGGTGAAAAACATGAAAAACAATCTTACAAGTTTTGTTTGTTTGTTTGTTTGTTTGTTTGTTTTTGAGAGAGGAAATCTCTGGAACCCTAACACTGGTGCAGACCCATGGTTCCATGGTTTTGCTGAATCCAAAACCTCTAAAACCCTAAGATTTCCTCTCCTGACAAAAGTATGCATGCTATTAGACAGCTTGATTTAGTATAGGCAATACTTTACACATGGCCAAGTAGCTAAAGTGGAAGTAAACAAAATCTTCCTCGTTTCCAAAGGAACTTGAGTGGAGTACATTTACTTCTACTTTTTTTTTATTATTATTATTTTTTTTTTTTTAATTTTAACAAATCAAACAGATTAAATGAAAATGAACAAACTTCTTCCATTAACATTTTCTCAGGTGAATATCTGTACAGATATTACCATATCATGTACATATGTCATCATATGTACATCATGTCATGTACATATCATGTATCCTGTCACATACGTGGCATGTTTCATAATCTTAAGTAAAACTTTAAAAATCCTAAGAAAAATCTACTTATACAAGAGATAACACATTAAAAACAGCATTAATGCATTCATACAGCAAGGCACCTCTGGACCCCATTTAGTTCAATCTCCCACTGAAAACAGGACTATCATCAAGATTTAATCAATACTAAAAAAGTCATATTTCGTTTAAATCTTTCTTCCTTTTTAGAACTCTAAACCATATAAATCATAAACCTTTAATAAGACAACTATTATGGACCACAAGATTTGCATGTATCATACATCAGCAGGTGTCTCAAGCTATAGGTATTTGACAATATTCTCTCAGGGTCAATATTCAGGGTCCACCATGGATAGCAAATGTTAATTCCTTTCTAAAAATTCAGATATTTCAGAGCTGAGCAATAACAAGAAAAATGTGTTAAAGATCATTTAATGTATGTTTATATGGAGTACAAACTCTTTTACTTATTAAAAACAATACACTAAGTTTAAGATTTTGTGCTATATTTATGTTTGTGTTTATGTTTAGGTGTTCTGTATTTCAGAAGGTGCAGCGGTTGCCATGGAAACTAATTTTTAGTCTACTGCAGAGTAAATAATTCTGTAAAACTTACTTTATATCCAGTCCACAGGTATGATTTCTTTTTATCATTGGAATGGAAGAGAAGAAAGGGATAATTTTTCCTCTCTAAGTATTTTTTCTGTGTAGTAGCTTTTCAGTTTTCTAGTATTGTTTTCTATAGAAACAGAAGTAGTTAAGAAGAGAAGAGTAGAATCCAGATCTTATAGCAGTTCTGGCCTGACTTACCAAATGCTTCATGAGCTTATGGAAAATCATTTTTTTCTCAGAACCTCATTTCCTTTATATGCAGAATACAAATAAAGGACTTGTTAGATGTACTTCTCAATGGGTTAAGAAGCCAAGCTAATTATTTTTGTAAAATGATTTAGAATCCTGCAACTAGAGGCGCTGTGTAAGCTCAAGGAACAGTTGTTGTTCTGAGTATTACTACCATTTATTACTGTGCTGGGACCAGTGAAGTTCATTTCTATAGAAAATCATCAGATGAACTTCACTCTTTCTTGAATCAGCATGTCACAAATCACACAACAGTGTTTTAGTAGAAATAAACTTAACCATCCCCCACTATGAAATTTTATACTTTGTTAAGATGCACGTTGATGTTTATTTTAAACCCCAGCTGCCTGTGTTAAGGATGTGGCTGATGGAATTGCATTAAATTCATCCTTATTGTGTTGCAGCTTCATATACCATTATGGTATTATCTTTGCAACATTATATGTATTATCTATATTAAATAGAGATATCTAATGAGAAAATGTGCTTAGGTTTTTTCAGAGCCCAGACTTTCACATTATTACCCTCCGCATATATCAAGGAGTTTATCTGCTTATCTTTTTCAACACCCATGCATAGCTGGAAAGTAGAAATCTCTATTCTACTGACAGGACTGAAGCACAGCAGAGGTAGTTGACTCATCTAAAACTGTGAAGGAGAGCCTTTGCAAGGAAAGGAATCACAGCACCAGAATCTCTCTCCGCTGTTTAAGCAGTTAGCAGGGGCTAACCACCATACTAATAAGAGGGAATCTATCAAACAGTGTCAGATCAGACAGTGTCAGATCTGAGTATGGACAGTAGGCAGGTCTGTAAACATTATTGCAGAGTTCACCATTGTACCCATTCAAGACCTCTTGCAGTGGAGGCACGTTTGAATTGTACTCTGATGATATGGTCTGTTGTTGCTGAAAGGAAGCGAGTAGAAGTGAAGGAGATCCTAAGACCTTGAAGGAAAGGAGGAAGAGAGCTTGATGTGGAAGTCCCTCGAGAGTTTGTCCCACTGCATCCAGCAGGATTATGAGGGATAGGAATGTGAAACACTGAGTGGTGCTGCTGGGAGTTGACCAGTCCCAGTAGCATCTTTCTGTCTGCATCAAGTCTTCTGGCTTTTCCTGCTGCCCTGACATAGCAAAAGCAGGCAGCAGGGCCAAGGCCACTTTGCTGTCCCCAGGGGTATTCTGCCTTGGAGAGCTGCCTACCTTGATCATGAAGAGAGCTAGGCCAAGTTAAAAAATGGCAAAACTGCAGCCCAAACAATTTTATGCTGTTATATCAACACTGTTGTACACAATATTTTTATATAATGATACATACTTCAATGTAGAAAAATTCCTTATTGGATCAAATGTAATTTGCTTATAAATTTGATGTAAAGAAGAATTATCAAGTATCTATAAATAGCAGGAAATTATCTGTAAGAAACCATGTGGAGGCATCACCTACAGCACAAACAAAAATAGCTAGTAGGTATGAAGCTATATTTTGTCTGGTAGATTTCCCTGTCCCAGCTCAAATGAATATAGCAATGCCTTTTAATCTTCTTATTAGTGACACAGATAAATATTTTAAAGTTTGGATTGAAACTTCTTTGTTTTGACTGCTGTTAGAAAGTTAGATCTTTGTCTGTTTCTATTTATTTCCTGCTCAGGCATAATTGCTTTTAATATCAGTCAGAGGCGCAAGTTCTCAGACTTTATGAAGATTATCCATGCAGTTGAGTATCATAAGACTAATTTAACTACTTCTCTTTCAGCAGCCATGTTTCAAACAAAAGCAGGAGTAAAATGTCATTTTTGTGACATCTCCATGGGCTGCATTGAAACACAGTGCTCATTTCCATTTTTGCAGGCAATGTCATCTGCCTTATACAGAATTCATGGAGTTATGCAGGAATAATAACAGAAGGTAAGATTACCACAGTCATCCTTTCTGACTTATTACGTATTTATCTATACACTAAATCTGGAGAAAATACATTTCATTTTCTGATGCTAGCAAAATATTCCTCCTGTACTTAATCTGAGAACTTGGGCATTCTGGGAACATCTTGTTTGTTTAGCCCTGAGGTTCTGAATGTTTTGGATAAACAGCAAAAGAATCCAAGCACAGAATTTGGTTTCAAGGAAAGAAAAGAAAGAAAATGCTTACCCAAGAAGTCTTTATATCTCAGCAAGTTTCTATTCTTACAAGTCTTCAGACTGACATTGACAGTTCACAGTTTGCCAAATATATGCACCCCTTGAGCAAATGAACTGTCACACCACTGCTAAGCTGCTACGGCTCACCTCCATCAATAAACTGCACTTTCTTAATGTCCCTCTCATTTCTGGACTCTACCTGTCTGTTTCTCGTCCTACTCCATCTGCTGCTCTTTTCAAGAATTTAAGTCTTTAATATTAATCATGTCATAAAGAATACACATTTGTGAAGAAAGCATAGGACTGAGTCATTTGGCTTACAAAGGTTTATGTAACTTGACGTGTAATTTTAACTAACTCACTCAAAAGAATATGAATGAATAGAAATGTATATTAAGACCCCCTCTTTTAAATTTCAAGTCAGACTTAAGAAAAAATTATGAGATTCAGGGATTATCTTTTTTCATGACAATCATAAGATCATAGACGCCAGTAAAACACTGTACAATTTGACAGACCATCTCAGACATAAATTCAGTAGTCACTCAAAAATTCAAGCCAAAGTCAAAATAAATAAATGAATTTCTTGAAGTACACAAATATATATATATATATATATAAAATGAAAGGTAGAACTATTACCAGATGCCGCAAACATTTATTTAACTATTTCTGTAAAATAATGAAATTTTGTTGTGTCATGCAGTCAGACATCCAATATTCTGAAAAATTTTCTATAATGAATGTAAATTTTCGCAGATTAAGTTTGGTGAGATGGGGGGGAGAGATTAATGTCATTTTTCCTATATTTTCCACTATTTAGTGTACTTTTGCATTCAGTTGGTTAAACTGAAGGGTCCAATATCAATGTTGTATCTGTAGTTATTTTTTTTTTAATTCAGTACATTACTGCAAAGCAGAAACAAAGCACTGTGATGACATTCTTCACTCACCTTTCATACAGTTTCTTTAACAATTTTTTTTTTCCACGAAGGAGTTAAATAACAAGAATCCAGCTCATATTAATAACAGAAAACACAGTAGAACTTAATGTCTAGTCTTTACTGCAGGCAACAGTTTTGTGTGTGGGGAAAAAAAAAAAAAAAAGCAAGAAGGCCATATCTGAAGGAAAGGAAGCATTTACTGAGGTAGATACTATTTACGGCAATTAAGAGAGGTTTGTTGCCACTGCACTGGAAATGACAGGCTTTGCACATGTTTTTTGTGGACTGCCCTGAAGAGTCCCTAAAACAATATAGTTTAAATTAGAAGTCATTATTGTTTAATTTTGCACATAGATAACCTAAATGTCTAAAGCATATGTGCATTGTTTTTTCCTCGAGACAATCTGATCAATGACATTGATTCTGAGGACACGCGTCAGTGTTAAACTACATTCTCCTTCTTAATGCACGCTTGCACTGTGCATTAAATAAATCCAGGACTCAATACCTCGCATAGCATCATCGCATCAATTAATCAAACAGCCCAACACCTCTAATTAACATTAGCATATTATTTGTTCTTAGGGTAGGGTAATATCATATGTCTTAGTTTTGAGCTGACTCAGACACTGCAGACAGGAGACCAGGATTAATACCTATCTCAGTAAAAACTCTTCCTGCTCTCCAAGAGGAGGAACATTAAGCTAGTCAGCCACAAGTTCAAATGCACCACCTTGGCTACTATTTCAAGTGTACAAGCACACACATTAAAAAGAAAATTGGGAAAAAGGTCGGACAGATCATCCATTAGACACAATATACATTACATCTGTGTCAATGCTCACACCTAAGATATATGACAGAATTTTGTTGTTGTTTGTTTGTTTTGTTGATGTTGTTTTTTGTTTGTTTGTTTTAGTTACAAAAATCTGTAAAGCATGATTAATTTAATACAAACTTATATTCTTCTACCAAAGTATCAACCATAGAGTTGGTGAATTTGTGTCCAGGCAAAATTATCCCAATTTTGGGGGGCTCTGTAACATATTTCTGTAAAATCCACTGTTGAAATTACAGCTAGTTCTTCAAGAAATCATTAATTACCTTCAGCAAGCTTAGTTTCCTTCTTCTTTGTGACATCCCATTATTCATTCCCCTTCAAATGTCTGAAGGCAGAGTACTTCTCCATGCACTCTTTAAAACTTTGGTTATCATCTTGCATAGACACCATCTTCCTTGGACTTTTACGATATAGCTTTGTTTGGTTCAAGTGTTTTAATATTCCTAAATTTTAATGAGTCACTGGAAAGAGCCCATGGATTCCTTACATGACTGCTTACGTAGTTTATGTGAGGGGTTGAGAGGAGTAATCTGTTGCACATTTTTTGTTTGTTTGTTGTTGTTTTTTTCTGTTTGTCTTGGGCTGTTGTTTTAGTTTAGTTTATTTTTTCTTTGCAATTAGGTATTGTCCTTGCTCAACTGAAAAGGTAATTCTTACTCCTGTCCATATTAAGACTTAGACATCTCCTATCAGTGCCTTGTCTACATGACTTTTCAGTCTCTCACCTTACCTTTATACCATGAGTTGATTGTTGCTAGTGGACAACAAACAACTGATATAATTAATGATTTTTGTTGTTCTTTGTTTGTTTGCTTGTTTTTGGTGGATGCAAAAAAAAAAAAAAAACTTGGAATAAAAAGTAGTTTTCTGAAGAGGCAGCAGTAAAACAGTACTTTGTATGGAATCCAGAATAGATCCGTCCTTAAATAATAGAAACACAAGATTCCACAAAATATTCTTGTCTGAAGACACAGTAGAGAAAGGCTTTTGTAAAACTGTTATATGAAGTCACGGCATTAAACTACTATTAAACTACTAGCTTTACTACAAAAAGTAGAAAATGTTTATTTGAAACTGGCAGTGCAAATTTATTCCTACTTATAAAAACTTTTCTTTCTTTTTGAGCTCTTGATTACAGACCAGGATGTCTTATTTTGTTAAAAGTTTGCTTTTATCATTTTACTAAGAGCTTTTCTTTCCAATTAAAATTATAAATGCATTAGCAAATAGTCTGGTCAACATTCACTGCATAGTGAATCAATCTTTTGAAACACTTACTGTGTTTTTTGTTTATTTTTATTATTTTTAAAAACCTCAGCAAAGTGAAGACCTAGAAGTAGACTTTATGGGAAATATTATGATTTTTGTTTGTGTTCTTCCTGCAATTCATTTCTGAGAAGCATCCAAGACATAGGAAAAGAAACAGCATCTCTGAGATAGCAAGAATAAGCAGAACTACAAAGACTTCTCTGTGGATGTCAGTCCTCTGGTCTGCTGGTTTATAGACTTATGTACAAGACTGTCACTCTCCTAACTGATTTGATAGATTTACCTTTTACGCTTGAACATTGAGCCTAAAGTGTTCAAGAGCAATAAAGAGTCAAAACAATACATATCTTTATTTTTTCCTTCAAATATTCTGTTCTCTCTTAACAAACACATATGAGAAGGAGCGTTCACCAAACCCCCAGTCACAATCATACTAGAGCAGACTCACTTGGGAATTTATTTGTCACAGACTGCTTTAGTCACATTTATTTAAAGTGTCAAAATTACACAAAATATGGTACCACTATGATTTGCATCGTCTTTTTTAAATCCACTACTGATGCACTCTTTGGAGAACTGGCATAAGGGAATTAACAAAAATTAGGAATAGCCTAAATTTTGTTGCATTTCATGTTATTCCTGCAGAGCTGTAATAGAAGCAATTCTCCATTCTATATATCTTCCTGTTCATCAATAACTTGTTGCGTATTCCTTCCTTTTTCTTCCTGTTGTGGGTTAACCCTAGTAGGCAGCTGAGCACCACACAGCTGATTACTTACTCTTCCTATCCTGCAGTGGGATGGGGGAAGAGAATTGGAAGGGTGAAAGTGAGATAACATGGGCTGAGTTAAAGACAGTTTAATAGGTAAAGCAAAAGCATCCCATACAAGCAAAGCAAAGCAAAATAAGGAACTGTACTGGGTCTGTCTGGGATAGAATTAACTTTCCCCACAGTGGCCCATATCATGTTGTGCTCTGCACTTGTAATTAAAACAGCATTGGTATCACACTAATGTTTTGCCTATTGCTGAGCACAGCAATACCGGCACAGCATCAAGACTCCCACCAGCCCCCAACAATAGCCAGCAGGCAAGAAGTGGGGAGGGTAAATTGCCAGGGCAGATGACCTAAACCAACTAAAGGGATGTTCCATACTATATAGTGTCACACTCAGCAATATAAAGTGGGGAAGAGGAAGGAAGGGGACAGATATAGACATCTGTCCTCCCAAAAAAACACTACATGTGTTGAGGCCCTGCTTCCCAGGATGTGGCCGAACATTGTTCATTGATGGGAAGCAGAGAATATATATATTTTTTCTCTATTTTTCTGCATGGCCTTTGCTTGTTTTTCCCTCTTCCTTTTAAGAAAAAAAAAAAAAAAAAAGAAAAAAGAAAAAAGAAAAAAGAAAAAAGAAAAAAGAAAAAAGAAAAAAGAAAAAAGAAAAAAGAAAAAAGAAAAAAAAGAAAAAAGGGAAAAAAGGGAAAAGGAAAAAAGGGAAAAAAGAAAAAAGGGAAAAAGAAAAAAGGGAAAAAAGGGAAAAAAGGGAAAAAGGAAAAAAGGGAAAAAAGGGAAAAAGGAAAAAGAAAAAAGGGAAAGAAAAAAGAAAAAGGGAAAAGAAAGGGAAAGGGAAAGGGAGAAGGAAAGAGAAGAGAGAAGAGAGAAGAGAGAAGAGAGAAAGAGAAAGGAGAAAGAGAGAAGAGAAAGAGAGAAGAGAAAGAGAAAGAGAGAAGAGAGAAGAGAGAAGAGAAAGAGAAAGAGAAAGAGAAAAGAGAAAGAGAAAGGGAAAGGGAGAAAGAGAAAGAGAAAGGGAAAGAAAAAGAAAAAGGGAAAAGGGAAAGGGAGAAAGGGAAAGGGAAAGAAAAAGAAAAAGGAAAAGAAAAAGGAAAAAGGGAAAAAGGGAAAGGGAAAGAAAAAGGAAAAAGGAAAGGAAAAAGGAAAGGGAAAGGGAAAAAGGAAAGGGAAAAAGGGAAAGGGAAAGGGAAAGGGAAAAAAAGGAAAAAGAAAAAGGGAAAAAGGGAAAAAAGAAAAAGGAAAGGGAAAGAAACAGAAAGAAACAGAAAGAGAAAAGAAAAAGAAAAAGAAAAAGAAAAAGAAAGAGAAAAGAAAAAAAAAAGAAAAAGAAAAAGAAAAAGAAAAAGAAAAAGAAAAAGAAAAAGAAAAAGAAAAAGAAAAAGAAAGAAAAAGAAAAAGAAAAAGAAAAAGAAAAAAAAAGAAAAAGAAAAAGAAAAAGAAAAAGAAAAAGAAAAAGAAAAAGAAAAAGAAAAAGAAAAAAAAAAAGAGAAAAGAAACAGAAACAGAAACAGAAAAAGAAAAAGAAAAAGAAAAAGAAAAAGAAAAAGAAAAAGAAAAGAAAAAGAAAAAAAAAAAAAAAAAGAAAAAGAAAAAGAAAAAGAAAAAGAAAAAGAAAAAGAAAAAGAAAAAGAAAAAGAAAAAGAAAAAGAAAAAGAAAAAGAAAAAGAAAAAGAAAAAGAAAAAGAAAAAGAAAAAGAAAAAGAAAGAAACAACAAAAACAAAAAAAAAAAAACAAAAAGAAAAAGAAAAAGAAAAAAAAAAGAAAGAAAAAAAGAAAAAAAAGAAAAAGAAAAAGAAAAAAAAAAAAAAAAGAAAGAAAAAGACTGAGTAAACTGTGTTCAACAATAGCTGAAACATTAACTGTTCTCATCACAAATCCAAACCATAGCTCTATACAAGCTATTGTATATGTTGATTGTTTTGTTTTGCCTTCCAATTTTAATTTTGTATGTATAGATATAGATACAGATATAAATGTATGTATCTATAGAATCATAGAATCATAAAATGATTTGGATTGGAATGGACCTTAAAGACCATCTAATCCAACCCCTCTGCCATGGGCACTTCCTCAAAAGCTTGTATATGAGGAGGTGACTTCCTCAAATTGTATAATGAGGCCTTCACAGGCTTAGTTTACAGACCACAGGCACAATGCTATCCATCTAAATTAAAAAATCATTCATGAAATAAGTTTGTCAGGATTATTGAGTGGCTGCAGTCCTTACAATTTTCTTAGTCAAAATCCTGTGATTATTCTGGATATATTTCCATAAAGAAATAAACAAAATTGTGTCATAAGGCAACATAGGGCAGATTTTAGATGAGGAAGAAATGTGCACATATGACTGAAAATGAGTTCAATTCAAAACTATGAAAAGGTATTAAATACGCTACATGTTCCCTGCCATATCGGATAACCCAGCCCACTCATGAAGTGGGAACTGGGAAGGAAGTATTCTAGCAAAATAAGGTATCACTTGTGCCTGTAAAGCAAAGTTACTCTATTGGGCAAACTGCTTTTAGCATTCTTGAAAAATATGTGAAAGTATGAGACTGGAAATAAAAAAGGGACTTGAAATCTACAGTGAAACAGTCAGAAGCTACATAAAATTTGTAAGTGGATGCACAATTATTTAGAATCGTTTTAAAGGCCTGTTTATGCAATCATTTAGGTTAAGATAACATTATAATCAGTCCATTTTCTTCTACTTCTCATATTGGGATGGAATCTATAAACCAAACCACACAACCTTCAGGCCCTCATCCAGAAATGTTCATTGGGACAACAATCTACAGCTCTGACATCAAAAGGATACTCCTATATCTATAAAAGTAAATGATGCGTAGCTCCCCCCCTCCCCCTTCCTTTATGTTCTCTGCATCACAACTGTTCACTAGTGAATTCTGATACAGTAATTATCATTATATTATAGTCCGAACAAAAAACATCAGTGGATTCAGTAGATGACACCATGCAATCACATTTCTACCTATAAGAAACTTCTAATTCCAGTGAAATTTTAAGAGAAATAAACAGTTTTACAAAAATAAATATATATATTTATATATATATATTATTATATATATTATTATAGTTATATATTATTATATTATATATAGTATTATATGTTATATTATATTTATATATATATATTTATATATATTTTTTTCTGTCTAATTTCATGACAGTAGTAATGGAAAGTTATTATATTTATAATGTAGCAATGTATAGCAAAATATTTATAATGTATCTATATAGTTCTGCAGAATTAGAAGGTGAAAAGAGTTTCAAATATAGTATACCCAGTAAAAACCTTGGCTTGAAAATAGCAAGCAACATGAATGAAATAACAGATAACAGTAGAATGATTTGCAAATTGTTTCTGTAAGTCTCTAAACATACTCAAATAGGAATGCCATTTCATTTATCAGAGTACATTATCTAAGATCTTGTTTTCAGTTTTGTTTATATAGTAAGTCATCTGCAAAGGAAATCCATCTCTATGACACACTTGTCTTGTAACATGGTTTCTTCTTATAACAAATGTCTCTCTCCAGTCTGGGGAGCTAACTGACTTGTTGTGTTACTGATGTGTTGCCATGAGATGTGTAGTATTTTTTCCCTGTGAGTGGAGTATCTTACAAAATAATTAACAGGGAGATAGTACCTACAAAACTTTGCTGGAAATCAGAAATATGAGTTCTGTTGTATAACCTTCACCGAGACCTTGTACAATATACTAAGAGGAAGGCATTTTAATGTTTTTAATTTCCTCTCCCTATTCTGTGTCAGCATTTTGTTCATTTCAACCTCATGGAAAAACCACTGACCATTTTCAGTTTATAAGAACACCTATAAAGGATACCAAAAAAGAGTTGGATGAATTTTAATATCCTTAGATGAAAAAGAATACTTCAAAATGATTTTACTTGTAAAGAATTAATAGAACTACATCACATTCAAAGGACAATGCAGTTATTTACATTACTTGCTGGCTGAGTTAGAAATCTTGTTGCGTGTTTATTTTAATAAAATGTTAGAAGTATAGAAAATAAGTATTCCAAGGGAATTCACTTTTAGGAACCTAAAATTACAATGGCAAAGAAAAATGAAGCTTATTTGAAATAACTTGAATTAGGAAAGAAAAATATGATTGATTTTTTACATGAGAAAATATCATGCATAAACCTAGTCAACGAAAGTGTTTATGTACTTATGATGTACACATGAGAAATATTTATTATATAGATTAAGATTTTATGGGAATTCAGAATAGGCTGATGCTCTTTGGCTTGACTTACAGCAATATGAGTGGAATAGGTCCTATGGTGTTTTTAAATTTTAAATTATTTTATTGTTCTCTTTAAAGAAAGAAAAACCTTTTAGAAAGGAAAAAATATGCATTATTTATAATGTTAGAGTAAGTTGTGGTGAAAACTGCGTTTGAAAGAACTATGAAACAGTTTAAACAATATTCAGAAATGAAAGGAAAAATTATTTTTGGCATCTAATGATACTAATAAGGGTTGTGATATTTCAAAAAATACTTTTATTTGTATCCATGTGGAATACAAGATACATTATTTACTATATGAACTGCAAGCAGCCTTACAGTAAATAAAATATACTTGATTTATCAAGCATTTAATTTTCTGTCAGTCACAGAGAGTGACAACATGAGAAACCTTTTTCAGTTTTCTTCCAATTTGCTTCTCTTTCCTGCACATTTAATCATAGAATCATTTAGGTTGGAAAAGACCTCTATGATCATCTGGTCCAACCTTAAACTAGCACTGCCAAGTCCACCATTAAATCATGTCACTAAGCACCACATCTACACATTTTTTGAAGACCTCCAGGGATGGTAATTCAACTACTTCTCTGGGTAGCCTGTTCCAATACTTCACAGCCCTTTCAGTGAAGATTTTTTTTTCCTTAAATCTCCTACATTATTTGATAATCTCCCCTCACCCCATTTATGAATATCACAAAGAGAAGGAAATAATTTCAGATGGGCAACTAGTACTATTTGATTGCCCAGGACCCTGCTTCTCTGTCAAGGCTCTCTGCACTGACTAATGCAGGTCAGAGTTTACCTGGCACAACTTCTAGGCCTTAGAGAAGACATTTTTAAATGAGGTCTAACATCAAGCAGAGATGTTTTAGGAAGCCTGACCCATTTTCTGGCATTATACCATCTAAGCTTGAGATCCTCCAAGGCTCCAATGGCCATGGGAATCCATTCCATGAAAAGAGGGAAACGGCTTTGGAGCTACAAGCCCTCACAGCCCCCATAAGCCAAAGCTCTCACCTCCCCTCGCTGATGGCTTTGTCCACATAACCATGATGATGATGATCTACTCACTTGCCAAAGACAGAAGAAAGAGAACATCAAATCTTGATAAATTGATGGATTTAATGTTATTCTAGGGTTACTTTTATTGTTCATCCAGTAAGTGTTAACTTGATGTTGCAGTGTGTCTGAGAAACAGACAAAAAAAAACAACAACAACAAAAACCTACCAATTAATTATGGCAGTCCTTTCCAGAACACTGAAATATTATTCCAATATTTCTTATTTCCTTGGAGAGAGTTATTCTAAAAATAAATTTAAAAAAAAAATAAAAAATAATAAAATAAAATAAAATAAAAAAGGGATATCTTTTATTATGTTAACATTGAAAAAAGGAAGGAACTCTGAAAGAAGGAGCACATTCCTTACTCTTGAGAAGTCAAAGCTCAAAATAATGATAAACCTAATAATAATAATAACAAGCTTTCAAAATAGCAAAATCATAACACAATCATCCTATACTCCTGTTTGTAAATTATCCACAATGCTGCACAACCAATTTTCTTGGAAACCTACACATAATTAATGTTTCCTAGTACTGTGTTTAGCACCTTTTCTGTCTTCAACATATCAGGAATTTATGCAGGGAACATTCAATAATGGTAAGAGTGATTCTTTGCATAATATTCCCATGCTACAGAGACCTCTGATACGACCCTCCTCTTCTCCCCCTTCTCTACTATTTTGTATTCTGCTATCTCTTTTCTATTTCTCTCTGTGATCACCACTTTATCTCTCAGATCCCAGGCTGCACATTTTTTTTCTTTTTTTTGCTGAGTAGCAGAGTGAAAATAACCAAGACCTTCCTCAGTGCAGCACACGTAGACTCTAGAATGTTATCCTTGTCAGATTTGCTTGTCAGATATTATCCTTCTCAAATGCATACTCTCTCACAGAATTAATCTTCTATAGCTCTCAAAAGTACTTAACGAATATAATGCAAACTGATTTCTCTCTTATTCACAGGAAGAGGGGAAACATGGAAGAGATTCTCTACCTCCAGCTAAGATTATTTAGCAGTCATTTTTCCCCCAATACTTCTGTCTCCTACTTCATCAGTTTTAGGGAAAAAAAAATCCTTAGATTACTGATTTCATCCATTTGATAGATAGAAATATGTGTGTTGTGGAGGGCAGGGGAAAGAATATTGTCTGATACCTGGGCCTTAGACCTGAAAGTAAAGAAAAAGAATGTGTTGAAATGTATCATTAAGAGAAACAGATAGTCACGTTTTGAAGTTGAATTTTAACTTATCTTTGTGTGACATCTAGACTTGTTCCCATAACAACCATTTCACTAATCTATCCATGAGTGACAGTTCCCACTTCAGTCGAGTCTGCAAAGGCACTCGTATTTGCCTTGTTAAACGGTGACTACCTGACAGAAGTGCATTAAGAAAAGTCATAGATTACATGTAGTTTGTTATTTCATCATTTGTCTAGACAGGAAGCATGACATTTAATGAAATTAATCAACATGTAATACTTTGGTTGTTTACATTTTGTTGTTGTAAGAAGAGCAGAAGCACACAAATTTTGTTGTATTTGAAAATAAGATGGTACATGACAGCTACTAATTTAAGCTATATCCTAAGTCATTTTCATAACCAACAGGTCTTTAAAGAGAACAGAACTCAAAATGGTAAATGCAATTGGTATTTTCATTAATTTAATAAGATAAATTAACAGACAGTATGCAATCATCCTGAGCTGCATTCTCTGAATATGTGAATTCAATTTCTGCTATTCTGAATATTCTCCTTTACACATGCAGAGTTCATTTCTGAAAGCCATTGCCACCATTCACTTGAATTCCATTCTTCTGATCTCTCCCTACTATCAGCTTCATCTCATACATTAATAAAGGAGATGGGAAAGATTTTTTATTTTCCCCAAAAATTCCTCTCTCCTGTATACTATGAGCAATCAAATAAAAACCTCTTCAACTATATTCAGTGTATTCTTTAGATCTGAAAATCTTTATTTATGAAGAGGGGTTTATTTTGTCTGATTGATTGTTTTTAAACAGCTATACTGTATATATTGGCAGCTCTAAAAGAGGCTGGAAATAGCAGACAAGTTGGATTGTATCTATTTAATATTGCTCGGTTTCTGCTACACAACAGTTGTTTTTAAGAAAATCTGAAAACACATTCAGTGTGAAGTGTTCGTTAGTAACAAATCATCTTTTCCTCTTTACATTCCTGTCCCAGTGTATTAATTAATAAATGGATATTAATATTGATATAAGGATAATGTAGGGATAATGACATATGGATATTAATTTGGGTGATATATATGTATTAATATAAATATAAATTAATATATGGATACTAATATTTCTACAGAAAGCTTTGTGGCAACATAATACAAATGGACTGCTTCAGTCAGTTGTTTTCAACAGTAGAACAGAAAACAAACAAAGCTGATGAAAAATCAATGCTTTGACACTGTGATCAGCACTTCCAGGATTAATATTCAGTTATGCCAGCTAGTTTTGAAAGAGCTTCAATCAAAAAAAATAAATAAAAATAAAAAAATAAAAAAGCAATCCAAAAAGCCATATTGTTCACTGTCAAGGAACAGCTTGTCTCTGGAGACAGTGATGATATGGTCATTGTGTGTGATAAAAGCGCTATGTATGTATTTGGTACAATATAAATAAAAGATCACCTAACAGAGTTGCTGTTGAATCTAATCAACTATTTATATAGTCCACTTTCTCCTACATCTCAGAAATATGCCTAGTAACATGACATCTGACTCAGCCTGGTGGGAAAAGATTTGATAGACATGTTTTCTAGAGTGTTAACCATGTAAATAAGCATCAGCAAAAACAGTAACATTCCTAGTACTCCCTGTTTTTATTATTTTACCTCAGTTCCCCAGTCAAAAATCAAGATGAGTGAAGATTGCTGCATCTCACACAATTTTATGAGAAAAGCCCATATGGAATATCTGCAGGAAATTCTTCAAGTACTGCTATAAGACAGTCAGTCAATAACACCAAGAGATCTTCTGACAGTTTAGTCTTCCTTGTACTCTGCACTTTGCTGTGAAACCAAGAAAATAGTACTATATTTTCTTCTTGAAAAAGGAATAGGATTTGTCTCAACAAATTAAACACAAATGACTAGCCATTTTATCTTTTCCATGTATCCACTTGACTACTTCTCAGCCGCATCATGTCAACTTCATAGTGGGCCCAGTCCTGTTTAACAAGTTCATTAATGATCTGGACGATGGGGTAGAGTGCACCCTCATTAGATGTGCATATGACACAAAACTGTAGAGAGTGTCTGACTTGTCAGTAGTCATGCTGTGTCATTCAGAGGGACCTTGACAGACCAGAGGGGTGAGCTGACAAGAATATCATGAAGGTCAACAAAAAGTACAAAGTCTTGCAGCTGAGGAGGAACTCCAGACACATACCGGTACATGCTACTAAGGGCCACCCAGCTCTGCAGTAAAGGACCTGGGGATCATGGTGAACACCAAACTGGACACAAGCCAGCAACATGACCTTGCCACAAAGAAGGGTAAGAGTATTTTTGACTTCATTAGGCAGAGCATTGCCAGTAAGTGAACAGAGGGGATCCTTCCCCTCTACTCAGCATTGTTGAGGCCACACCTGTGTCCAGTTCTGGCCACCCACATCGACATGGACAAACTGGAAAGAGTCCAACATAGGGTCACAAAGATGATCAAAGGATTGGATCACCTCTCCTCTGAGGAGATGTTGAGAGATTGGGATTATTCAGTCTGGAGAAGAGGAGGCACATGCAGGATCATATCAATGTTTATCAATACCTGAAGGGAGATTGAAAAAAAGATGGAGCCAGACTCTTGGAAATCAGCTTCAGAAGTTTTATCCTCATATGAACAATAAGGAAGATGTACCTACAGATTAAAGGATAATTCACATTTCAGCTCCACTTCAGGGTGAACTGAATAGACCTATGGTTGAAAGAGAGTCTTAAAATTGATTATTAGAAAAAGGTGTCCAGGATTTTATCCTTCCAGTTGTATCAAAGAAATGAGTCCTTTGTCAGGGAAGAAAAGGAAAAACAACAAAAAAGGGATGAAAAGCTGCACTGAATATCTGTGTTATACAGGGCTTATGAGCTATTTAAAATATTCAGATAGCAAGGAAGAGTTAAATTATGTCTTGTATTCTCTAAGTCTCTACCCATTAGTAATTTATTCATTTTCCATTGTCTTGCTATTTGGAAAGGTGAGAGAGGAGAAAAGACCACTGATATGTTAATATTACATGTGTTAGATGGTTAATTCAACCATTGCCACCATTATTACTCCTATACCTGCGATAAAGAAACAAACACAGGGCCTCATTATTAATAATGGCTGATGGAAGGGGAGAACCTCAGTTTTACTGTGCTAGTAATAAGGCAGAGGGTAAAATCTCCTGTCTAAAACAAAAACAGAAACAAAACAAAAAAAATCCAGAAAAATTACAAAAAAAAAAAATAAATTGTAATAATGCAAATGTTGTTTATACTATTTATTTATAACTCATATGAGGGAGCTAACATTTAGGGTCACCTTATAAAATTCATGAGAGTTACTCTCTGAAATCAAGTTTTGCAAGTAATAAACCATTTGAAGTGTTTGTGTTCCATAGGAGACCGAAGGCTATTTCCTATCCCTTCAATGCTAATTTTGCTTTCCTTTCTACCCTCCTTCCAATTGTACTTCAGGCTTTCAGATATGTCAGGACTTTCTTTTGTTTGAATAACTTAATTCTCAAATTGTTTTATCCTATGAATTCAGACAGAGGGACAGCAATTACTTATATTAGAAATGATCTAGATCTGAAGAGGAATCCTCTCCAGACTAAACTTTAACACTTAGAGTATACAAAGAAAATTCAGTTTATGAAGCTAAAAGCATCCTTTTTTCATTAAAACAGGTGAGATGAGGACTAAAAGGGCTCATGCAGTTCTGAAACTCTGAAATTTTAATGGGACATTTTCCCCTCAAGTCCCTAACAAAAAGGAGCAACTGCAGTTATATACAGTCACCCCATTGTTTTGTTGCATTTTATGACTATATAAGGAAATTTTTGTTCTATATGGTAGATATTTCATTACAAAATTAACTAGAGTCCTCTTTCAGTAAACTCTTTCTGTTGATCTTCCTGAACATTGTTTGCCTTGAGATTCCCATCATAGGAACTGACAGACCCTTGTTTTGAAGGGAAAGTTTACCAAAAGAATCGATATATATATTACTTCTTCTGCTCACCTGAACAGCACAGGGCCATCAGTATGCAAATAGGATTCCCCTCCTAAATAATGGGATTTGAAGACCTGGTCTGGTCACAACTCAAACACTTCAGTTTTATCTGTGACCTCACAGAGAGAGATTTTTTTTTTTTTTTGATAAAGATTCTAAAGGAGTTTTGTCTCTTTGGTTCAATTTTTAAGAAACCCAAATAACCATATTAGCAGCATGGTTTTATGCCAACTATTCCTGGCTGGGAAAGCAACAGTGACACAACATGCTGATAAAACATTGCTATGCTACTTCAGCACAAACAGTGAAAGAATCCATGAGTTTGTCTGTCTTACCTGTGTTTCCAAAAAGTGTTTGCCAGACTATTCTTTGAATGTATTACCACCGATCATGTTTTGCCTTCTCTTATCAAATGCCCTGCTGAGTAGACAATTGCAGATTTTATGCAGAACTTGATGGTGTGTCATGTGCATTTATGGAATATTGGACTAATCATTTACTAATGCCTGGCCTAATTCATGTACATTTGACGTTGAGTTAAAAGCAAATCTTATAGATAAGTGGAAGCTGCAACTGCCAGAGCTGAAAATTCTGAAAACATTACACACAATTTTACCACAGCACTCACTGCCGAAAACATTTTTAAAGACCACAATATTTGTGTTCATTCACATATGTTAGAAGCTAAAGACCAAGTACGGCTAATTCTTATTCTTAAGAGAACACTATCTCATGAATTATTTCTAGGAGACTTTCATTTCAGTTACATTTTTTGTCCATCAAGATTCTCAAGTTAAAGAGATCCAAATAATCTGTAGACACAGTCAAATTGAGATGAGCTACTCATGAATATATTACTTAATAGTCATCTCTCTCCAACGACCGCTATTCTTTTGTTATGCAGTCTATGTATCTGTACGATAATCTGTTGGATAGCAACATGCATTCAGTAATACACTAGTGGATCATTAGAGAATATTAAACACAAGAGTAACCAACCTCAGTAAATGAACTGGCCCAGATTTTTCTTGCATATCTCAATTTAGGTAAGAACTGGAAGTAGTTCAAGGAGAAAGAAACTGTAGTTTGCACAAAACTTCACTAGATTAAATTGCCTCAGATGACTGAATATATATGAAAAATGTCAAGAAGCAGAAAATTGGGTGCTGTATGAGGCATACTTTTTAATTCCTAAATCTGGAAAACTTGGTAACACTGAAAACTTATAGCATGCATTAAGATCACAGGTTAGAATATAGAAGTAAGCCATTAGAAAAGAACTTCACAGATTGCAACTTGCTGTAAGAATTGCAGCAGCAACATTTACATATACTTGCTCAAACAAGCATGACCATTTTCTTCTGTGTACTGAAAGAAATGCGCAAACGAGATGTCATAAGGTCCTACAAATGAAAATGAAAAGTTCTGCATCTAGAATAGAGTAACCCCAAGCCACATTGTTAGTTGTGGGATAGGACTAGTTAGGCACAAGAGGATCTGATGGTCCACCATCACACCCTTGATCACAAAAGGACAACTGCATACTGTGTGTATTAAAAAATAAAAATAAAAAATAAAAAATAAAAAAAAATAAAAATAAAAAAAAATAAAAATAAAAATAAAAATAAAAATAAAAATAAAAATAAAAATAAAAATAAAAATAAAAATAAAAATAAAAATAAAAATAAAAATAAAAATAAAAATAAAAATAAAAATCATAACCTACAGGTCCAGGAAAGGACTTTTTCCCTCACTATGCACTTGTGAAACCATACCTGATTGCCGTGTTCATATATGATCTCCCCAGCACACCAAATGATAGTGAAATGAGCACGGAAGAGGACTGCAATGAATGTGAGCAGTCTGGACCTCACAGTGTATGAGGACAAGCTGAAGGAACTACCTGTTTCCAGGGTGCAGAAGAGAAGGCTGAGGGGTGATCTGATGACAAGCATTGACTATTTAATGGCAGTATAAAAAGCAGAGCCACAGTCTTCTCAGAGAAGCACAGCAAAAGGACAAAACCTTGGACCAGAGGGCTTTCTAAAAGGAGAGGCAGGATGGGTAAATGGCCCAGAATGTAAATAAAAAAAATATTAAAAAAAAAAAAAAAGAGAAGAGAAAGTGACAACAAACCCTCCCTTGGCTCATAGTGATATTGGGATGCAGTTGAGGCTAGTGAAACTCCTCGGGGAATGTAAACTTGGAGGAAAAAGTTATATAGACTGAAAAACAGCAGCAATGAGAGTGTAAATGGAAACTCTGAACACAGGTGTGGTGGTCATGTAAAGAAAACACAAACCTTCTATCGTCAGAGCTTTCCCACACAAATGCTGCTTGTAACACACTGACGTGGTGGTTTAACACAGGTATGTAGCTAAGCTCTACCCCTGTTCAAAAAAACAGGGAGAAAATATGAAAAACCTCATGGGTTGCAATAAAGACAAGGAGTTCACTTGCCAATTGGCAAAGCAGATTTAGTATAAGGGAGATTAATGTAATTTACTTCCTATTGATAACAGACTACAGCAGTGAGATCTGAAAGCAACCTGAAAACACCTTCCACCCAACCACCACCTTCTACCTTCTCCCCTGAGCAGCACAGGGGAATGGGGGCTGTGGTCAGTCCATAATGCTTCATCTCTGTTTTTCCTTCTTCCTCCTCACTGTCTTCCCCTGCTCCAGTGTGGGTTCCCTCCCATGGGATGCAGTGCTTCATGAACAGATCCTACGTGGGCTTCCCATAGGCAGCAACCCTTCAAGAACTGCTCCAACATGGGTTCGTATCACGGGGTCCATCCTTCAGGAGCAAACTACTCCAGCATGGGTCCACCATGGGCTGCAGCTCCTGTCAGACCTGCTGCTCCACCATGGGCTCCTCTCCACGAGCTGCAGTTCCTGCCTAGATTCTGCTCCTATGGGGGCCCTCTATGGGCTGAAGACTCCTTCAGGCCACATTCACCTGCTTTAGTGTCAAGTCCTCCACAGGTTGCAACATAGATATCTGCTCTGATGTGGTCCTCCATGGGCTGCAGGGCTGCTCCACAATGGTCCTCTCCAAAAGCTGCAGAGCAACTTCTGCTCCAGCACCTGGAGCACCTCCTCCCCTTTCTTTACTGACCTTAGTGTCTGAGAAGTTGTTCCTCTCTACATTTTCTCACTCCTCTCTCCCAGCTGCTGTTGCTCAGCAGATTTTTCCTTTCTTAAATCTTCTCTCACAGAGGTGCAAACAGCATTGCTCACTTGCCCAGAGAAGCTGTGGATGCCCCTTCTTTAGAAGTGTTTAAGGCCAGGTTGAATGGGGCTTTGAGCAATCTGGTCTAGTGAAAGGTGTCCCTGCCCATGGCAGGGGGTTTGGAATTACATGATCTTTAAAGTCCCTTCCAACCCCAAACATTCTATAATTCATTGTTTCAGCTTTGCCAAGCAGCACGTCCCTTTTAGATCTGGCTGGAGATGGCTCTGATCTAACTAGGGGCAGCTTCTGAACTCTTCTCACACAGGTAACCCACGCAATCCCCCCAGCCAATAAAATCTTGCCTCTTAAACCAAATACAGATGATTATGTAAGGTTAGTTGCATATGCGCAGCTTTGCAAGAAGACTTTCACAGGACAATTCTTAAACATCTTTCTTTCATCCTAAGTTACCCTTTATTTCCTTTTCACAGTATTTATCATAGCAAGAACAGAAGCTAATGGAATGTTCTTCCAGAAGAGGGGTTCTTTCTTCCTTCTGGAGCCTTTCATCCAGCACTTGTCTCTGTGATACAGCATCAGTTCAATCCCAAGACAGCAAAGAATCACACTTGAAATTGCTAAGATGGAAGAGAAGAATGTTTCCCTCTAGAGAGCTGAGAGGGGATTGCTCTCATAGACATGCATTCAGTTTTTGTTTTTTAAAATGCCTGTAATGATTCTCCTCAGTCACCATATAATACAACATCAGGGGACAAAGGAAAGTAATTTTCAATGTCAGAAAGATGAATGAATTACACACAGCTGTGAGATTTGCAAGGAGAAAGAGCCTGGCTCAAAAGTTATCTATTTATGGAAACTCACAGGCACAGATCCAACAGACAGACTGAAGTTATCTAGGTGTTACAATAAAAACCTGAACTGAATTGTGTCGCAAAATGTCCACCTAAAAATGTATGGAGTGGTGCAACAGTGCCGTACTCAGTACCTTCCAGGCTCATACAAGCAGAGACAGTTATGGGATCTGCTTGCAGGCTGTCAAGAGCTAACAGTCCAATGGGAGAAGGGAAAGAGAAAAGGGATAGAAGAAGAAAAGAGTAAGGGAAGGGGAAGAAAAAGGGCCAGTAGACTTTAATCTTTGGGGAAGAAATGAAACCTTAAGTCTAGGTTTGTCCACTCTGAAGCCTTTACACTCTAGGTACTGTTCTCCCTTTGTGATTCATACAATCTAAGAATTTCAAAATTGGTTTTCTGTGGTGATACCTGGATAGCTAATATGTGTACGGGAAAGACCATATGGATACAAATACAGAAATTGTTTCCTTCCATTCAGTCCTCTTATATCCGTACTTGTGTTGTTCTTTAGCCCATACCAGTCAGCATATGGTGAATGTAGTATCTGTAGATGCTTAAGCAGCTTCACTAAATGTTCTCACTGAAGCACATAGATTGTCACAGCTCTATTGAAGAAGTAACGTGTCTAAGATGTTCAGTTGTTTTTTGCTCACTGAAATAGCTTTTGTTGTCAGAATAGACTGAATACTTCAGTAAGGGCTTACTCCCTTCCAGGTTTTATTAACGTTGTGAAAGAGCTATATGTCGTAAAAACATAAGGTCACATTAGTTTTTCATTAGGCCCATAGATGTTCTTTTGACATAGCTTAATGGAAAACTAAAGGAACCTAAAACAAACAAACAAACAAACTGAATTCCAGTAGGCTCAAATTTAAGATTATTCTATAGTAAATAACATATTTCAACACACAGACAAACAGACATGCACACACAGAAACAACAAAAAAAAAAACATGGAATTAACAGCACACATTTGGGACTAGAGTTCTATCTTTCTGCCACGCTCATATAGCCATTATCACTTTGAATATGTCTGGAAACCAACAGTATGAATGTGTTTGGCAGAAGAGCTTTCAGTTCTTCACAGGTTTTCACACCACCTAGTTCAATGTACAATACAAGCATTTATATAAGACAGTAGTCTCCCTTTAGGGCTAAGAGAAAGAAGGTCACAGAAAATTAGATTCTTGAGTTGAAAAATTATCTCTAGGACCCCACTTTCTATCATGACTACATTTCCCTCAGAAATTAGTTATGTTTCCAGACCATGAACCAAAGTCTACATATGACTTGATTTAAAAAAAAAAAAAAAAAAAAAAGAGTTACTCCCATTTTTTCCACTGTAACTGAAAATAGCAACTGACTCCATTCAGAATTTCTCAAAGGCTTTGTATGATCTCTTACATTTTTTTTCCAGTGCATCAGTAAGATGATACTTGATTTCTCAAGGCAAAAATTGCATAATAGAAACTCACGAATGCCCATAATTAAAACTGATTCCAACAATACAGAAATACAGATAGGATACTGCAGAAAAGCATAGTGCACTTTCTCACAAGCATTTTCTGAATTATACATAATTATGCACAGCTAGTCTTTTAAGGGATGCATTATTAATTTGTTGGGTAATTTAGTTGGCTAATCATCAGTAATAAAGACTTGCAATAATCTCATATATACATATTATATAATTATGTTAGGCTCATCAGAAGAACAGTAGTTTCAAAGAAGATCATTTTATGGATAGGACTATGAAAATTGTTATTAAGGACAGAAGTAGGATTAACTTGATAGCAACAGATCTGTACTAGGAAAAATCTTCCACAAGACATAGCACTAAGACAGTCAACAAGCTTATGTCATTAGCTGCTGAGGATTTATCATCAATGTACCTCACTAATATCTCAGCCAGCAGAACTGCCACATCTTTGGGCAACTGGGATTGAAAGATTTAATAAAGTATTTTGTATGAGGGAAAGATCTCCAGCCTCACAGTTCCTTCACAGAACTGTACCAAATTTTGAGGTGAGGGAAGTAAGAACTTTCAGATAAACACCTAGGATGATCGGGGTGAAAGGTAACTCCTTTAAAATAAAATAAAATAAAATAAAATAAAATAAAATAAAATAAAATAAAATAAAATAAAATAAAATAAAATAAAATAAAATAATAAAAGTCTGTTTTTTGAAACAAGAATCAGCAAAAACAATTCAACTACTACATGTATAAATTTTTATGATTTAAGATTATGCAAGAACTATCAAGTTCGCAAAGTGAAATCCTTATCTAAACAAGAAAACCCTCCAAAAATACTTTTGTATCAATTTATTTATACTTGATCATTTAGCTACTTAGTCTAGACAACATAAGCAAGGAGTAGACAAAAACAATGGCCAGGTTATGGGCCAGCTGATGACAGAGGTGAAATAAGGTACCCCAAAAATAACCGCATCTGTTTTCTTCCTTCAATCACTGTAAGTTTTCACTCAGGCACCAGCAACATCCTAAACAGCTCTGATCCAGTCATGCAAGAGCTGTGTTGAATTGTCTAGCTTTAAATGGAATCGTGCTAAACTCATAAATTTAGTTTGGTGTGAGAACAAGCCCTAGGAAAACAAATATAAAGTGCCATAGTATATGTATTAAAAATAATAATAATAAAAAAATTACAAGTTATATATAAAGAGTTCAGAGAAAGCTAAATCCCAATTAATCCACCTCCTGCATTTCTTATAACTAACTTGATTTGTTTGGGGACAAGGAGGGGAAAGAATAAACAAAACAAACACAAACTTGACACGGTCCTGTCAAAAGAAGACACAAACCTGTCCACTACCTAAGATGTGCAGCCACAATCCAGATCTTCTACTGATTTTTACTGGATGCTGGATCACAACCTGTAAGGAGTTGTTCGTTCTCATTCCCACCAAAAAACAAAAGCACAGAAATCCACTTTTAACTGAATTATTAAATAATCTTGAAATTCTTCTCTGTTTTTTTTTTTCCTTCTTTTTTGGGGGGGGGGGGGAGGGAGGGGGGAGGGGAACAACAATAAAAACAGAGCTTTTAGATGTAAATATTCTCAAATTTGTTCTGAAATATTCTTTTGTGAGTCTTCTTGTGTTAGTATCTGAATCCAAGTTTCCACAACAATCATGAAAGTAATGGAAGAAAACATGTCAAAATATATCAGATAAAAAGGAAAATCTCAGTAAGATTAGGAAAATAATTTGTTAATATGCATACAAAACCCACCATATGTTCCTTGTCTAGTTTGAATTTCATAGAATCATAGAATCATTTAGTTGTGAAAAGACCTCCAAGTTTACTAAGTCCAAACTTTAACTTAACACTGACAAGACCACCATTAAACCATGTCACTAAGCTCTACATCTATACATTTTTTGAAGACCTCCAAGGATGGTGACTCAGCTACTTCTCTGGGCAGACTGTTCCAATATTCACAACCCTTTCAGCAAATAATTTTTTCCTAATATATAACCTAAACCTCCCCTGGTGCAACTTAAGGCCATTTCCTCTTGTCTTATCATTTGGTGTTTCGAAGAAGAAACCAATCCCCACTTCACTAGAGCCTCCTTTAAGGTAATTGTAGAATGCAACAAGGTCTCCCCTGAGCCTCCTTTTACCCAGACTAAACAACCCCAGTTCCTTCAGCCGCTTCTCTAAGACTTGTTCTCTGGACCCTTCACCAGCTTAATTGCCCTTTTTTGGACACACTCCAGCACCTTGACATCAGTCCTATAGCAAGGGTCCCAAAACTGGAGACAGTTTTCAAGGTGCAGTCTCTTCAAAGCAGAGTATAGAGTGATCATCACTTCCCTAGTCCTGCTGGTTACACTATTCCTGATACAAGCCAGGATTCAGTTGGCCTTCTTGGCCACCTGAACACACTGCTGACTCACATTCAGCCAGTTATCGATCAGTACCCCCAGGTCCCTTTCCACCAGGCAGCTTTCCAGCCACTCTTCTCCCAGCCTGTAGCATTGCACAGGCATTGCACAGGGTTATTGGGCCCCTAGTATAGGACCCAGCCTTTAGCCTTGTTGAACCTCATAAGGCTCAATTTAAAGCAATATTACATATATTTTCTTTTCACTCGGTTACATTTTCATATTTCTCTATTTTTATTTCCTTGTCACATTCTGTGCAAAGTTTAAAGAAACCATTTATATCAAATGCATGTATAAAGACTGCTTCATCTGTAAATCTTAATTTTAAACCCATCATCTCTGCTTCAAGAAAGACTCCAATTTTGTTCTGTTTGGTTTTAAACTAATTAACAAAACTATCTTTTGGGCTATTTTATAAATCTATCGATCCAGAAGAAACACATAGCCTGCAATATCAGTGTTACAGGTAATTAAAGAGAATGTTGTATCCAACTGAAGGGTGGAAAGGAAAAAGTACAACAGGTGATTCTTGAAAATGGTAACGGCAGCCTTGAAAATGTTTTAAGGCTGTACACTTAAAGGTCCTTAAAGTTGAATGACCAAACATTTTATTTATTTATTTATTTATAACTTTTTCACTGCTATGATAGTTATAATATCATGCATCAGTAGACAAACAAGCAACTTAGCTTAAGACATTTATGGATGCTTTACTATAGGGTAATAAACCATTTAGGCATCAACTACAAAATGTTTAAAAGGATGTTGTTTCTTCAGACCAAGTCAGAGGGAATGGAAACTAAATTAAAGAAAATTTTACTTCTCAGAATAAAAGCATAACTAATTCTTATCACCCACAAGGGTATGTTATTGAAATCTCTAAGGAGAGCTCAAGAGATAGTGACAGCTACTTAGGTGTAAGGAATGTTAAGGAGACATGGTGAGAATCTAAAAGATTAAATCTAGTATGGCTGATGAACCTCATTCTGAATTGAGAATAACAGTCCATGACGTATTGCAAAAGCTCAGAGAAAAAAAAAAAATAGTATATATATATATATATTCTTTGCTATTAACAGTAAACACACCAACAATCTACAAGGCTCATGGCATATGCATAAAGAATACAGGGAGGAAAAAAAAATACACAAAACTATCTCAAGAATGAATTCGTTTTCAAATGTGTCCCTTTTTGGTCAGAGACTGTTGGTTTCAGTACATAAGTAAGCTCTATAGAAAACAAAACAAAACAAAACAAAACAAACAAACAAAAAACGTTTTTAATGCCTAATACAGATTCAGCTATTAGTTCAAGTTTTGATTCTACAAACACAGGGAAAAAAAAAAAAACAGAGGGAAAAATAGTCTTTAATAGATGCTTTTATCCATTTGTCTATCTATAACCTCTCGTTTTTTACTCACTCCCATAAGGCAAATTAGTTTAGTTCCAGATCGTGCAATAAGGGATACAGGGATATTCTTTATTTTGGTTGTAAATAATGGAAGCAAAATGAGAGCAATATCAGACTTAAAAGCCTGTATATGTACTAGTTTCGGGGCTTTCAAAAACATCCTTTTAACTTACACGTCCTGATTTTATACTGTGTGTTGTACTAGATTTAGAAGAGTTTGCTAAGATCTGGAAATGAAAATTTATACACATTCTTTACCCCCATGACCCCTGTAAGTGAGCAGTAAAGTAGCACAGAAGGGCAGGGAAGACACTGCTGCTATGAAATATTGTAAGAATCACTTGATTGAAAACCATGCACAGTATTGAAATAACCATTGTCTTCTTACAGAAGAAGGGTTTCAGAAGCTGATTCAGTCCAGCAACCTAAAATACAACGAATTATCCAAGACTTTCAAAGACAGCATGAGATAGTTTTATTTATTGATAAAGATACAGTGTAATAAGGGAAAAGTAATTGTTAATGCTCTTCAGAACATTTCTATTGTCAAGCCCTTTTTTTTTTTTTTTTTTTTTTTTTTTTTAATATTTCCAGTAACCTTCCACAAACACCACCATTGCAAAAGGCTACCCATGCAGCTTCAGCAAGGATTATTTGGGGATGGATAATTGTTTTGGTGTGATTTTTGTTTGTTTGTTTCATTTTCTTTGGTAGTTTTCGTTTAAATGCAAGACTGTCCTCTGAAGCTTCAGGCCCAAAGAGAAACTCATGAAGACTACTGACCTTTTGCTTCAGTTTCTCAAGTACCAATATGTTTGAGACACCAGCCTGCTGCGAGTTTTAACCAGCCAAAAAGTAGCAGCAACCTCAGGCTTTGGTTTTACAGTTGTCTTATGCAAAGACATTTTGTCTCTGCCTTATCAAAGTTCTATGTTTCACTAATATTTTACTCTACATGATGGACTTATTTCTTTTTATTTCTGTGTTGATTGTCTATTCTCTATAGAGAAAAAAAAATGCTTAATTTCTCTAAAGTGATTTTGCAACATGGTAGTAAACCCAATAGCTCTTTTCAGACTAAGAAGAGCTCCATTTTTCCCATCACCCACAGTTCAATTCCCTCCCCCAACAAAATGAAGTGTGATATATATATATATATATACATGTATATACTGTGACAAAAAAATAAAAAATGCCATTTCTTTGCTTTCTTTCAAAAACGAATTATAAGCAAAAGTTATGAATTCTCTTCTGAAGGTTCCAGGTTGACAATAATAGCAAGAAATCACAATGCCTCTACCCAAGCTTGGGCTATACCCCACCAGTTTGTTTCCAGTGGTGATTTATGGTCACAGTTCCCACAGCTGTCAGTCACTTCCACAGGAAAAGGAGACTAAAGAGATGAAGCTCTATTTTAGCCTGAACTGTGAAAAGACAGTATGGAATCTGTTCTTTCCACATGTTGGTCCACAGACATCAGGACAATACAAAGCATGTAGAAGCAACATGACAGATTTCTAAACCCTTTACCTCTTGCAAGATCTCTGCACAAGTAATTTCCGTCATTCCATAATTATTAACACTAAAATATTCTTGAGTTGGAAGTGTCAACAAGCATGAACACTCCCTGGAGTTTAGGCTGCTCTTTCTGAAAGTTAACAAGAGATCTGGGGGCTATTATAGGAATGTCAAGGATCTCGGCTCTCATCAGACAAACTACTACACATTTTGAAAATGCATAGTCCTATTTTTCAGAATACTACAATATATTGAAATAGCTATAATTCTTTAAGAGTAACAGTTTAACAGTAGGTTGATATCCTTCTGTTACTAGGATTAACCCTATCTAATCTAGAATCACAAAATAGTTGAGGTTGGAAGGGACTTAAAATTTACTACTCCAATCTCTCTGCTCAAAGCAGAGTATAGTATAACTGGCTGTTCAGACCCATGTCTAGTCAGGTTTTGACCATGCCCAAGGATAGAATCTCTGTAACCACTCTGGGAAATTTCTTCCAGTGTTTGTCCACCCTCAAAATAAAGCAGTTTCTTATGTATAAATGTAATTTATTTCAGTCACTGTCCATTGTCTTTTTCTTTGTCCCTAAAACATATAACATTCGTATAAGAGTATAACATTTGAAACACACTTTTTTTTTCTTTTGAGACTTCCATTAAATAGAAATTTGTAATTAGAAGTGTCACACCTTCTTTCTCTTTTAATAGAAGAGCATACAGAACATTTGCAATAGAGTACAGTGAAATCGGCAACATTACTCAAGGAACTAAGCACTATATGTATGAACCTATTCAGAAGAGCTGAATGGGTTCTATTTGCCTTTGATCCACAGCATCCACATGACAAAACAAGCTAGTACCCACTCTCTTTGACTTATATCAGTCAAATAGCTAGTTGCAAAAAATAAGACCTAAGCTATGTATCTGTGCATCTAAGTCCATCAGATGGAACAATCTTCCTGCTTCAGTATTCAAATAGCTTCAAAAACATATGGTGGTTGAACTAATACTGGCTTTGCGCATCTGGCCATTATATTTCCAATACACACAAAAAAATGCAGTTTGCTGTCCTTCCCTCAACTCTGCAGTTCCCTTTTTGAGCTCAATTAATGATCAAGAGTTCACTAAAGTAATCAGAATTTTCATTCAACAATGTACCCCACATGGATAAGACTTGATTGTACAAACTCTACTAGAAGTAATTACAGTTTCATTCAAAAACAATAGTGAGATTGCTGCCAAGCATTCTATTGTCTGAAGTATCATTTGGAAACAATCAAGGGAAAATAAGAGACAATAACAGAAAAACAGTGGAAGAAGCAGTGACATTTATTAAGCATATACCAGCCACCAACAAACAACTCTTTCTGACAGTATAAACATTTTACTACATGTAATCATACAAGACTATTACAGAACAACACGTTATGGGCAAATAAAACCTGAACAGGACTCAGTCATGAAGATCGCTGATGTGGCAAACAAGGTTGGAGCCAAACCCAAAAGACATTTGGATCCCACTTCCCACCCGGTGACTGTTCCCCATGTCATACATCTGAAGAACTTCATCACTGCTAAAGATTGTATCATTTTTTAACATTTAAGAGAGACTCCACTTTCACTAAGCATTCTACATCACCATGGGAAAGACTTTAGTCACCTTATACAAACAGGAAGATCCCGAACAGAAGGAAGTAGAAAGACCGGTGTTAGATTACCCACTTCAAACTCATATAGGATGTAACATACCTTAGGTAAAAGCCTGGAATCAGAAGTTTACCGAAGTCTTTACTTAAGGGAAGCATTAATAAGCCAGCTCAGAACACCAAAAGGACTATTAAAAAAAAAGTCTTGTGTGAACAATAAATTTCAACCTGTTCCCTTATATATTCAAGCTTCTGATTGTTCTTTCCAATTAGTCAGAAGGAATCCCTTTTATAAATTAAGCCCAAAGTGACCAATACATCAAAGTGCATTAGTTATTGCAGGCAATAACTGCAAAATTCATCAACCAATAATTGCTGGAGAGCATGTTAAAGAAGTGGTAGGTCATAGCAGACTTCAGCAAACATTGATTATCTTATGGGAAGAGGGTAATATTTGTTTGTTTGCCAAGACATAAACTAAAGGTACTTCATGGCAACTTTTATTTCTTATGTCCAAGAGGATACCCGAACAGTTTCAAATTATTATGTGAATTTAAAGTTGTGCAGCATTAAAACAAACAAACAAACAAACAAACAAACAAAAAACTATGTTATTTTAACAATAAGTTTATGTTTATGGCTTGGTTAAAAGACAAAATATACTTCCAGGAGGACAGGCAAACATCAGAATATGGTGTAGATGGGTGTTTTTTGTTTTGTTTTGTGTTGTTTTTTTTTTTTAAGTCTGATGCTGCTGTGCTACCATGCAAAAAATACATAAATAAACATTAAAAAAAAAAAATCTTTGCTGTTTAATAAATGTGGCAAACAGTATCTTGAACTCACCTTTAATTTTGTGTCGAGATAAAAACAGAATAGGATCTGATCTTCTGAATGCAGCTCAATAATGATGTGCTAGGGCAAAGTTCAGCTTGATATTCTGTATCCTTGAAAGGACTCTTGTGATGATGTTGGCTTATTTTACCTTAAACAATATATGTTTTAAAAGACATTTCATATTCATATTTTATTGCCCTTACTGTTTTGAGTACCAGGAATTCAGTTTTGCATTTTGTTTTATTCTGCTTGGACACTGACTTTTAAAAATGTATGTCTGCGAGTGCATGGATGCATACTGGTGGAAGAACCTCAGGCAACAATTGCAGAATCCCCATGTCTTACCAGCTATTGTCAGGTAGATGCTTTTAGTCTATCTTTTTCTGTACCTTTCCTCTTTCCCCCCTTCCTTTCCCAGATTGAATCAACTTGTTTGATAACCTTCAAGAATATTTGCTTAATTCCAGGGCATAATGATGATAACAAGATATCATAATTGACAGAAGTTTATTAGTATCCAGAATTTTCAACCCCACAAGTCATCATCCAATATTAATATTCTAAGCCTATATCAAGATATTGAGAACACAGTCAAGGGAAAGCTTTGGATAGCTGGCTTATAATACATAGTCACTTAGTAGGATGTAATATGCATTTTAACTGATTAGAGAGCCTAGATCTATTCTTCCATAATGGTAATATTACTTAAAGTTTAGATAGCAACTCCAAACATTTGAGGAAATGCTATCCATTGAGTCAACTGCAATTTTAAGTTCACTAGCCTCCTGTTTTCAGCTTTGTCCTGAACTGTAGCATAACCTTAAAGTAATTTGGACTCAAACTCAGTTCACTAGCAAATTCACACAGATATTCAAAGATCATACAGTTGTTCATACTCAGCACATGAAGACCTTTTAATGAATACCATTATATATATATATATATAAAGTGTTATTCAGATATTCATTTTAAGTATCACTGAAAAATAATTTTCTAAAACAGCCTTTAGTGCTCACCAGGCAATGAACTTAATTACACCAGGATACAATCATGACTGTCTGCTATTAAAAACGAGTAAGTAGCCAAGCGTTTTCTGAGTTCTGTCTCAAAAAGATGATTTCTGCAATACAAACAGGAACATAAACAGGAGGGAGTAGAGAAGGGATGGGGTTGTGGGGGAGAGAAACCTTGTTTATTTGGAAGAACAAGACCTTCAGCCTTATTTTTCCTCAAAAAAAAAAAAAAAAATCAGCAAGCCTAGGAACTACTTTTTCCATTTCCACGTTTCATTTATATATAATAATAAAAATGTACCTCAGTAAGAAATGGTAACTAAGATAAAGGGTACCACACATGTGAAGCACACGTGATTTTCCACTGACAAAGTTCATTAGAAATACATTCCATGTGCCAGCAGTCAGACACCAAAAATAAAGACATGGTTTGATATGAATAGAAACAATTTAGAAAAAGCACAAGTTACTTGTTGGAAATTGTCTGAGGAAAAGGCCATTCTCTCAAATATAAAAGCTTTAATTTGGATTTTTGAAGTCATTTATTACTTGTTACCTCTTTGCAAGAGCCTTAAGTCCAAGTCTGGAATCTCCTTTTATTCTGGGCTGAGGAATCTGATTTGGTACCAACACACAACATTTGACATTCACTGCTTTGTAAAGATAAAAAGATGAAACCTTTCATCTTTGAAGTCTTTGCATTGTCACTGTATAAGTAAGAAGAGTATGAGTAAGAAGGAAAGGGGAAAAAAAATCGAAAAGAGCAAGGATAGACTGGGAATTCAGAGAAGAAAACAAAATAGAGTGAATGAATAACACCAGGTAAGGAAAGTTCAGTACATTACTGTTGTTCAAAGGACAAAAATAAATAAATAAATAAATAAATAGATAGATAAATAAATAAATAAATAAATAAATCTTGTGATCGCTACAGGAATAATTCAGTCAGGCAACAAAAATAATATACCTTAATTGTTAACCAAAAGAGAAGGACTGCAAAACAGTGTTCAGGCACAACCCTCAGCACAAGAAAATACAGGGAGGTGCTCTGTTGAAAATGTATTTGAACATATAGAAGTCTGCAAGCATGAACAGCTATATTTACAGGTAAAGTTGCTTTCGAGTAATGTATTACAATGAAAATGTCTTTATGATTAACTCTGGGATGTAAGTCAGTGTTGAAAATTTATATCTTCAGATTAATCTATCTCTTTAAAGCATGAATATTATATTAAATATTCTGCTGAGTTTACAGGAGGCTTTTGGTTTTCTTTCTTTTTTTAAAATGTTGAGTTAATAAAACATATTATACAGTTCAACATCTAAAACAAACAAACAAAAATAAATAAATAAAACACTACACAGCATAAATCATTTTGCATTTTCCAAGACCTGAGATGTTCCACAGCCAGGAATTCAATCTGGCTATTCACTGGATCCAGATAATAAAATAATTTTCTTCTAAATTTATAAGAAAGTTTCCAAAGGACCACTACCTTAGTGTTTCTGATACTTCCACAGCTGAAATCTGAGCAAAGTAATACTGGATGCAAGATTAACTTGTGCAAGCTGATTCATCATCTTCTAACACATGGTAAAGAAGATGGAGGGGAAAACCCCTTTGTACAGGCTGTTCTTCCCACCTCTTCCAAATATGCTTTAAAGAACAAAAAATAACGTATTCAATAAAGCAATAAGGCTATATAAATCTAAATAAATAAAGGTGAGTGAAGTGAATTATAATAAGCACTTTTGACAGGGACATCAAATGGAAAAGAAGATACCATGTTTCAAACAGAAAGAACAAGCCAGCTGAGATAAGTTTTACTTTGTTTTGGAAACATTTGCAATTAATCAGTACACTTAAACCATCTGTATAATGAATAGCTGATAGCATATAAATGGAAATAGTTTGGACAGATTGGTAAAGTAAGTGAGAACGAGAACATCTATAGCATTTTGTCCTTTTTTGAAAAGACAACAGTGAAATTGCTTTTGATAAAATTGTAAATGTAATATTCCCCTAGAGCTTCCTGAAGAAAGCAAAAGAAACTGTTTGTGACCCAGTTCAACACTCTGTGTTCGTTAATATTCTAATTTCACAATAAGATATTTGCCATTAAAAAATATTAATCAGCAGAAGGTTATTACCTTCTTTTATCAGTATTTCTGAATTTAATTGCAAAATAAAAGTCTTATTAGGTATACCCAGCAGTAAACTGATAATACTAGCTAAATGTTCAACAGATGTCTATAACTAGAAGCATAAAATTTTAATAGTCCATTTCTTCGGTATTTAAAGACTATATTGTTATCAACATATTTTTCATAAAGGAAGTCATGCACTTCTGTCAGTTATATTTATTACACTAAGGAACATTTTAATATAATAATGCAGATGTCTTCATTCCATAAGCCTCAATGGTACTTAAAGCTAGGATTTTATTACTTGTGCCTAGGGCCAAACAAAGCTATAAGCCTGCTACATTCTAATTCAAATACTGCTGGTGGGGTTTGCATTTTTGTACCATAAATTACAATACAATGTAATCAAATATGTGCAGAAATGGTAGTCATAGAAACAGCATTTTCAATTGACAAAATTTTAAGATAAATGAAAAAAATGATTTATGAACACTTATTTTTACTCTGGACTAACATATTTCCCTTCAAAATGTATGCAAGCTAATATTATTCCAGCAGTATAGGATATTAAATACCTTTGGATATGAAGTGCCACTCAAAGCTACTCACACTATTTTGTTATACCACCTGCTCCATTCTGACAATACGAACGATCAGTTGCATCAACTTTGTGTTTTAAATTGACTAATATTGACCAAGTGTTTTATGTAGTAATGATATATCAAGGCATTCAATTCTATAAGACATTAAATATACTGTAATTGAAGTCTATCATGATATTACTTTGTTTAAAATAAGATCATATGCAGCAGTCCAAAAGCCTACCTAATAAAAAGAATCACAAGAACAGGAAGCTCTCTAGTACATTGTTACTTGAAGCTACAAAACTTTAAATATAAATAAATAAATAAATAAATAAAACACTGGAATTCCCAGAGTACTACATTAAAGCATACACAGTTTTTATATCTAGCAAAACCTAGTTTTTTTGTTGTTTGTTTTTTTTTTTTTTTTTTTTTTTTTTGTAATTTCAGTTTAAGATGCGTAGTGCTTGGTAATGCTCATGAGTGAAAAAATATAGCTTGCTTTACAAAAACTGTATTGCTAGACCTATTTTAGCAGTGTTTTTTAAGGCACTTTGAAACAATTATCTTATTTATCATGTTGAAGAAAAAACAATCACAAACAGGTTGGACTTTTCTGCATTTGGTGCCATACAGTAACATAATAAATGGCAGCCTGAGACACATCAGGTCTTACAGAAGGATATATACATGTATATATATAATAATGTATAAATATAAATAAAATACTTGAATTTTACAGTGCTACACTGTCTTTTTCATGATAGTAATAGAAATACTGGCTTTTCTTAATGTAAGCAACAAACAGGCCCAGACCGCTTTATAAACGCTCCTATTTTTATTTGCAGTAATGGAGTGGGAGGTGTGGAAGACCCCTCTAACCAGTCTTCCATCACCTAAAGTGATTGGAAACATGCAAAAATAATTAAGGTTTGAAAGGGATAAATACCTTTCAGAATCCATTGTGAAAACAAGTTTTAACATAGAAAAAGGCAAAACAGAGGTCAAGAGGTAGCACATATCAATGCTTATTACTGAAGGCAAAAATTAGATGCCTTTGAGTAAAGGATCAGAGTTGCAAGTGCTATCAGAACAGTTGAGCACATACTGGTTTCTAGTACCTAGTTTTATTCCAGGCAACATCCTTCATTTGTGTTCCAACTTGAACTTTCTTCAAACTCTAAAAAACAGATTACAAAAGAAACAACAGCTATTGTTATTGAGAAACAGCATACAAACCAAGATTTGCAAACACCAAGCAACTTTTTCATCAGTCAAAAATGAGTTTTAGCTAGATTCACCATATTAAGAGTAAAAAGTATATAATGGAGTATGTACAACCTGTCAGTTAGAAGTTGTGCCAACTCTCTAAAGAAAACATGCCACAATTCTGAACACAATAGAAGTGCTTGAAGTTACAGAACAAAAGACAGTTTCCAAGAAGTATGTGCATGAGTGCATGCAAAACTTTCTTTCTTCATTTTCTTCCCTTCGTACAGAACAGCAGGAGCAGATTAATTAACAGCATTGTTTTATTTAAAACATATAAGAGGGCATAGCATTTTGAATTCAGAATAGAATCATAGAAGGATACAACATACTGAGTTGTAAGGGACCAATGAGTCCAACTGCTCACTGCACACAGGGCAACCTAAGAGTTGTACCATATATCTAAGAGCATTGCCCAAATGCTTCTCAAGCACCAACTGGCTTGGGGGCATGACAACTTCAGAGCGGAGCCTGAGCCCCTCAGTGAAGAACTTTTCCCTAGTGTTCAATCTGAACTTCTTGTAACACAGCTTTTACTGATTCCCTTTCATCCAATCAAGAGACACCAGAAAGAAAAGACCAGTTTCTTTCTCTCAATTCCTCTTTGTGAGGAAGTTGTAGACAACAATGATGTTACCCCTCAGTCTCCTCTCTAAGCAAAATTAGTTGTCCTTACTTCAAAGAACTTGGTGCAGAGGAGCCACAATACATAGTTAACCACTCATGTGAAGAGAACAGTTCCTTCATCATAAAATAACATCACCTCTGCTTTTACAGCTCCTCTGGAGGCATTCTTGTAGGACATGATAAGAAGACAACACTGAAGTAATGTATTCTGAATTTATGCAGTGGCCTACAATAGTCATTTCAATAGAGAAGTCAATATATGACCTCAGTTGAGCCAAATAATCTGTTGTCAGTCATTTGATTCTACACTAGTGAGAGTGCAAACCTGTTTGTCACTGCTTCCATGCCAAAACCTACCACTCCAGGAGGATAGCTCCTGACTCCACACAAGAACACCCAAAAAAACAATCCAGATTTCTGAGTGTTGTCCAAACACTTCTTGAACATTGATATGTGCCTAGATGTCTTTCTCTGAGAAGCTAGAGCATAGGGATGCAAGGAGTGATCCATATCTAGTTTATAGTTCTGCATGGAACTGGAATTCAGCAAATACGAATTAGGAGTACTAGGAGTAACCCAGTGTTGAGAAGTGCAGTCATCAGTCCCATAGTTTAGGTAAAACCACAAATAGCTTAACTTAATCTTCATCTATAAATTCGTCTTCAGACAAACAACAGATGTTGAGTGAAGAATATTGCACAGCAGCACATTAAGGATGTTCTAACAAGATATTGTAAAATAGGAAGGTAAGATTCATCATTCTGTGATCTGAGCCACCCTTCTCTAGAAGGCCCAGGAGCTACTAGGTTTGCCTGGATATTGGTGCTAAGGTGGAATGGTTTCTCATTCCAGTGATGGTGATAAGATTGTTAGTAGATAATTTTCATTACTTTGCTGCTATTGTTCTGTTTACTATGAATCTCTCTCTTACATCTCACTATCACTCACCTCTATCACTACTGTATATATAAAGAGAGAGAGGGAGAGGGTTTTATCTATATATGTGTGTGTATATATATACACTATATATATAATGGGTTTACATGGCAAGGTTTTGGTAGCAGGGGGGGCTGTAGGGGTGGCCTATGTGAGAAGAGTCCAGAAGTTGCCCCATGTTAGATTAGAGTCCATTCCAACCAGCTCCAAAAGGGAGTGCCACTGGCCAGAGCCAAACTTGTTAGCAATGCTGGTTGGGCCTCTGAAAGAGCAGATTTAAGAAATTGAAATAAAAAATAAAAATAAAAAATAAAAATAAATAAATAAATAAATAAAAATGCTGCACAGCAGCATCTGGGAGAGAAAGGAGCGAGAACCAGCCCTGCAGACCCCAAGGTCAGTGTGGCAGGAGGACTGGAGGTGCTCCAAGCACTGGAGCAGAATTTCCCCTGCAGCCTGTGGAGAGGCCCCTGGTGGAGCAGGCTGTCCCCCTGCAGCCCATGGGTCCCATGGCGGAGCAGACCTCCACGCTGCAGCCCGTGGAGGTGCCCCCAGTGGAGCAGGTGGATGGGGCCTGGAGAGGACTCTGTGGCCCATGGGGAGACCGCGCAGGAGCAGGCCCCGGGCCGGAGCTGCAACTCGTGGAGAGGAGCCCACGCAGGAGCAGAGGGTCTGGGGGGAGCTGCTGCCCATGGGGGACACATGCTGGAGCAGTTTTCTCCGGACGGATGGACCCCGTGCTACAGACCCATGTTGGAGCAGTTCTTGAAAAGCTGCTGCCTGTGGGCAGCCCCCACAGGATCAGTTTGGGAAGGACGGCATCCCGTGGGAGAGACCCTACATGGAGCAGGGGCAGACAGTGACTGTGAAGGAGCGGTGGAGATGAAGTGTTAGGGACTGATGGCAGCCCTCATTCCCCATTCCCCTGCGCTGCTAAGGTGAAGGAGGTGGAAGAAAGTGGATGGGGGGGGAAGGTGTTTTCAGTTTGCTTTTAGTTTGTCACTGTTCTAGCCTGTTAGTAATAGGTAATAAATTATATTAATCTCCCTATGCTGAGTCAGTTTTGCTTGTGACAGTAATTGTTGAGTGATCTCTCTGTCCTTATCTCAACCCATTCAATTGCATTTTCTCTCTCTTACCCTTTCAGGAGGGGGAGTGAGAGGGCAGTTGCCATGGAGTTCAGCTGCCCAGATGGGTAAAACTACCACAATATGCGAACACCAGGGAACTCACTCACTCTTTTTTTTTTTTTTTTTTTTTAAGCTACAAGTACACCCAGCTGTATACATTTTTCCTGTATATGCATTATTTTGTTGTCTCACCTAACTTATTATAGTCCACTGATATCTTTAAGCCATTCCTGATACCTGCAAACAACTGAAAAGCTTTTTGGAAAAAAAAAATAGAAATGAAAGTAGGCAGAACATAGAAAGTCATTTTTCTGAGACTTCAATTATCCAAATGGTAAATTAATCAATAAAGGAAGTGCTTCCAAAATTAAAAAATCATAAGTCTTACCTTCATCTGCTCCTAAGTGCAATAATCAAAATAATTTTTTGAAGGGCAACGAAGCTGGTGAGGGGTCTGGAGAACAAGTCTTATGAGGAGCAGCTGAGGGAGCTGGGGTTGTTTAGCCTCGAGAAGAGGAGGCTCAGGGGAGACCTCATCGCTCTCTATAGGTACCTTAAAGGAGGCTGTAGAGAGGTGGGGGTTGGTCTATTCTCCCACGTTCCTGGTGACAGGACGAGGGGGAATGGGCTAAAGTTGTGCCAGGGGAGTTTTAGGTTGGATGTTAGGAAGAACTTCTTTACTGAAAGGGTTGTTAGGCACTGGAATGGGCTGCCCAGGGAGGTGGTTGAGTCGCCATCCCTGGAGGTCTTCAAAAGACGTTTAGATGTAGCCCTTAGTGATATGGTTTAGTGGAGGACTTGTTAGTGTTAGGGCAGAGGTTGGACTAGATGATCTTGGAGGTCTCTTCCAACCTAGACGATTCTGTGATTCTGTGAATTGGGTAGGAAAAGCCATAAAATAATATTTTAGGAACACTTTACTAAAAGAGCTTCTATTCAAGTCTTTCTTATCATTCTTTCTTCTTCTGACTTTCAGGGAGTCATTTATTCAGACTTATAGCCTTTGTTCCGACTTTTTCATTGGGCCTTCATCCTAGCTTTATTATTTAACTATTTACTGCTGTGCTCTAGCTAGCTATGTATAGCATTAACTCATTACTGGCCAGTGTCTCAGAGCAGGTTCCTGTCTGCTGTCACAAATGCATATTATCACCTTTGCTAGTGCATTAGTATATTTAATAGTAAGTACTGCTATTTTAATTAAAAAAAAAAAGCTATTTTTTTATTTCTATGATTGCACTATGCGTGCCTCTTAGATAGGGGAACTGTGCTAGATACAGTGTATTTATCAATCAAGTGAAAAAACTGCAACTGCTGACAATATTATTTGCTATACAACCCTTTTTATTTGACTGTAGTACATTTTGACGATCTACTGAGTGCATCCAACAAGCAGGAAAATACCACTACAACCAGATTCAAGGATGTAGTCAAATGTAACAAAGATAGAACATGCTGCACAGTCCCAGGTATTTTCACTATGAATGTATTTTCACAATTTCACATTACAATACATTATTTACTGTGTTCAGGTTTGGGCTCCTCACTACAAGAAAGACATCAAGGCCTTGAAGCATGTTCAGAGAAGGGCTGTGAAGCTGGTGAATGGCTTGGAACCCAAGTCCTATGAGGAGCAGCTGAGGGAACTGGGTTTGTTTAGTCTGGAGAAGAGAAGGCTCAAGGGAGACCTTATTGCTCTCTACAGCTACCTGAAAGGAAGGTGTGTGGAGCTGGGAGTTGGCCTCTTCTCACAGATAACTAGTGATAGGACTAGAGGGAATGGCCTCAAGTTGCACCAGGAGAGGTTCAGGTTGTAAATTAGAAGATATTTCTTCTCAGAAAGAGCAGTCAGGCATTGGAACGGGTTGCTCAGGGAGGTGGTGGAGACACCGTCCCTGAGGGTGTTAAAGGAAAGGTTGGATGTGATGCTTAGGGACATGGTTCAGTGGGTGACATTGTTAGTAGGGTGATGGTTGGACCAGATGATCTTGAAGGTCTTTACCAACCTTAATGATTCTACGATTCTATGATTCAAGATGGTACACATAGTATATAATAGCAGCCATATCAAAAAATATAATGTTTTTGGCCAATGTGTATTAAGTAACTTCTGTCCTTATCATTTGTTGCACTGGGACACATGCTATCCCTGTATGCACTTCCCTGTACGCATCTTCCGGCGATTGCTAGGTTTTCCTGTTAAGGAAATGACAGAATGACTGTTAATGAAATGTTGAGGAAATTTCACAGCTGACACACTGTGGTGGTTTTACCGTGCTAGGCAGCTGAACACCACAACCGCTCTCTCCCTCCCCCTCCTTAGATGAGGAGGGGAAGAAGTAAAGGAAAGAACAACTCACGGGTTGAGATAAGGGTGATTTAATTAAAGGAAAAAAATAATAATAATTATTATTAAGGAAAGATTATTATTAATTAAACAATTTAACTAAACAATTTAACTAAACAATTAACAATTTAACTAATGGGGAAAAAGGAAAGGGGAAAAGGGAGGGGGAAAGGGAAAACTAAGCGAAACAAGCAAAGGCTATGTGGAAGTGCAGAGGAAAGAAATTACTCTCTACTTCCCCCAAATGAGCGATGCTTGACCACGTCCTTGAAGCAGAGCCTCAACGCATGTAGCCAGTGTTCAGGAGGACAGACGTCTTCACAACGAGAGCCCACCCCTCCCCTCTTCCTCCTTTTTCCACCTTTTATTGCTGAGTGTGACATCATATGGTATGGAATATCCCTTTGGTTGGTTTAGGTCAGCTGCCCTGGTGATGTTTCTTTTCTCACATCTTTGCCCACCCCTAGGGGAATTAGGGAGAGTCCTGATGCTGTGCCAGCACTGCTCAGCAGCAGACACAACACTGGTGTGATACCATTGCTGTTTTAGCTACGAGTGCAGAGCACAGCACTGTATGGGCTGCTGCAGGGAAAGTTAACATCCCAGCCTGACCCAGTACACACACATGTACACCAGGATCCTGGTATGGAATAATGAGCACCAGTCTCATCACATAAATTAAAGCTGGAATATTAAGTTACCTTTTTCTTTATAACATCGTGTGCCCTGTTGTTTTTATACTCCGTTCAGATGTTGTTGTGTAATTCATGCAGGCTTAACAAAGAAGTGATGCACATTTGAGTCATTGTTGAGATTTGCCTATCCAAGAAGCAAAGGAAGCCGTATCTGTGTCTTAATTCTCCTTTTTAGTTTGGCCCAAGAGGCCTGCAAAAGCCAAGAAAATCTATGACAAACCAAATACAGAGCAAAACTTTCTGAGAACTATTACTGCCGCCTTTGAAAAACATTATCTTTCTAAACTATTTTACAGAACACACACCATATTTAAGGTACAGAGAATATGAAATTTACTGAAGCCATGCAAATCAGCAAGCACAATGTACTCTTTCACTATGTTAGCACTCAATTTTGAAACTTTCAATAACGCTACACAATTTTCTTGCAAGTTTTTCTTTCTTGGATCTCCCTGTGATGCTGCCTGAGCCAAACTTTGGCTGCCATAGTCTAGAAAGGAGTAAATCTCATCTCTATCCTGGGATATATTCTCAGGTACAGTTTATTTCCATATGCAAACAAACACAAAGTAAACAACAAAGCAAAACTGCTTTCCTGACACACAGATCTTTTTCTTTACTTCTATCTCCTCCATAACATCTTCCAAGACACAAAAAATGAAACAATTTATCTCCTGAAATCTACCTCTAAAGATGCTCTGTAAAACTCATTTGATCCACAACAGCTGACTGCCATGACTTAGCAAGGGTTTGACCCTCAACCTATATCCAGCTCCTAAAGCCATATCTACAGCCTGATTCATTCAACTGTCAGTGTTCCCTCTACTAAAATCTAAAGCACACAAATATTTAGCTTAAAAAATAAAGAAGCCTATTACATGTTAAATTTAAGGTCCTTTGATTTTACTGAATTATGACTATAAAATCCACCTGTTTTTTCCTGTTATCAAATGCTATCACCAACAAAACACAGAACCAATCTATTTTCTTCCCTTTCTCTTAGTACTCTCCACAACTGCTGCAGATCCTGCTTTAAAATGAACCACTCCAGACAGATGTAATTCATTCATCTAAGATGTTTCAGCAATGAAAACATTGAGATTAAGCATCCCATTTCACTGTCCTTGAGTTTTACTGTACTAGCTAGATAACAGACTTTAGCAGCTTGCAGCGCTACCAGCTCCACATCACCTGTATTTCAGAGATTGGGTAAAATAGTTTCAGCTGAGATTTCAGCTTTCCCTCTATTCCCTAGTCACTCCTGACCAGCTCAGTGAGCAATATCATTCTGTGATACAATTATGGTCTTAAAATCATGCAGTTCTTTTAGGCGAGGGATGTATCACAGATTTTGGTTAAAGTGGTTTTGGCATTTGATTTATAAAACCACACTGAGTAGCTTGAGAGTAGTTGAGAGTAAAAAGTTTCCAACAGAATAAAATATTGCCCTTTTGAATACATAAAACCAAATGCCAGAAAGGAAGGATCTCAGACTTTTCATTATTGTTATTTAGGAATATAACTCAGATCAAAACAGATACCTGGAGGGTTGTTCATTCAATGATCTGCATTATTATTTTGGCACATTGTGTTAATAGGAAGATAGAAAAGAAGATTTAAAAAAAAAAAAAAGCCACATGAAAGAGGAAGAAATACAGAAATAACTTTTGAAATTATTCTCATTTCCTTCAAGCCTATGCTTAATTTTTTTTTTCTTTTTTCTTTTTTTTTCTTTTTTTTTTTTCTCCCTTTGGTCCCCTTTTGCCAGTGCTCTACTCATTTGCCAGGGACGAGTAAAGAAAGGGAATAAAACTATATTTTAAGATTCATTAAATAATTCCATACCTATTTAGGGAAAGAGAGACCTTTTATTAACAGCTAAATTATTATGTGCTTCTCAGGACAGGTCAAGAGCACATTTCTACGTTTCTTTCTATGCTGGTAGGTTTGCCTTGGCATGGCCACCAGATACCTATCAAGCTGCAGTCTCACACCTCCTCCTCAGCAAGGCAGAGGGAGAAAATATGATGAAAAAACTCATGAATTGAGATAAGGACAGGGAAATCACTCACTTAGCATAGACTCAGTTTGGAGGAGATTACTTCTATTGTCAATTAATAACAGAGTAGGGCAGTGAGAAATAAAAAAAAAAATAATAAAATATAAATAAATAAAACTAAACCCACTTTCCCCTCACCCTTCTTGTTCCCAGACTTAACTTCAATCTATTCTACCTCCTTCCCCATTGAGTGGAACAGGGTGATGGAGAATAGGGGTTGCAATCAGTCCACAATAAAGTCTCTTCCACTTTTTCCTCCTCACGCTCTTCCCCTGCTCCAGTATGGGGTCCCTCCCATGGGATACAGTCCTTTGTGGACGTTCCAGTGTGGGTCCTTCCTACAGAATGCACTTCAAGAAATACTCAACATAGGTCCTTCACACAGGATGCAGTCCTTCAGGAACAGACTGCTTCAGCATGAGTCCCCCATGGGCTGGGGTTACAGTGCAGGATCTTCTCTGCACGGTGCAGTTCTGCCTACAGCTTGTTCCTGCATGGGCTCTCCATGGGCTGCAGGGAACGTCCACTTGCTCCAATGTCAGACCCTCCATGGGCAGCAGAGTAGCTATCTGCTCAAATGTAGTCCTCCATGGGCTGCAAGGGAAAAACTTGCTTCACCATGGTCTTCTCCACAATATGCAGGGGAATCTCTGCTCTTGCATCTGGAGCTCCTCCTCCACCTCCTTCTTTATTGACCTTGGTATCTAATTGCTTTTTTATCACATTTTCTCACTCCTTGCTCACACAGCTGTTGCACAGTGATTTTTCCCTTTCTTAAATATGTTCTCACCAAGGTGCAATCAGCATCACTCATTGGCTCAGCTTTAGCCAAGAGCAGATCCCTTTTTGAGTTGGCTGGAGCTGGAATGGGGCAACTTCTAGACTCTTCTTACAAGGGTCATCCCTGCAGCTTCCTTCCCGCCCCCACCCCCCGCCCCCCCAATAACAAAACCTTGCTACATAAACCCAACGAACTATATTTGCTCAATACAGCATTAGAGAAGTTCTTTTAACCTCAAAATGTGTTAGAATTCCTTACAACTGGAGGCAGGAAAAACAAAAATTATATATTTTAGGGAAGGACTACTGTCTCTTAAAATTTTATTTTCATGAAAATTCCATTCCCAGATTGCTAAAGCTTCCATGGAATTTCGTGTCTAAGGGCAACTATAGTTGGGAAAATTACAAGATTTCAAAGCAAGAGCAAAAAGTAACTCCAAATCTATCCGCTTGACAAATATGTTCTGAGAGACTATCCTTTGTTTGTCTAGTTTATTGTTTTTGGTTGGTTGGTTGGTTGGTTCATTGGTTGTTGATCTTTTTTTTCTTTTTTCCTGTTCAGTTTGTAAGTTCTTCAGGTTGGGACCTTGTCTTCATATATTTCTATAAGGCACCTACAACACAGCATATAGAATCACAATTAATAAACATCATCTCTCCAGAACATCAACAGGGTTATTCTGCTGCTAAATTGATATTGAAAATATCAACATTAACATGCACAGACTCATTCTCTTTGGCTTCAGGAAGCCCTTGAAGAGGGATTTAGGTAGGATCACTCTAGGCTTCTGAGGCAGCAGAGTTGCCATTAGGACTAGCTGCTTAGGGGATGCTGCAGAGAAGCTGTAACTCTACAATGATATCTATGCCTCAAAAGATCTCAGGTCATCGATGAGCTGAGAGGGACATACTATTGCCAGAAGGCATATCATATTCCTTCACTGCAAGATAAAGTAAAAATGTTTCAAAAGGATCAGGTTCTGCTTCTCACAGCATCTTAGCCTGCTGGAGCAGTAGGCAGATGACCTATGTACCAGCAGATCTGAAATCACTGCTAATATTGAAAAGAACAAAAATTTTATTCCAGCCAATGAAAACTATTTTAGCTACATTTTTTTTTTCATTTTAAAAACAGGATTATGAAGGCTATTTTATTCCTTCAAGAGAACTCTAATATCTCTCAAGTTCAAAGTGACATCTCTTGTCTTAGAAAAAGTTAGTATATTCTTTGCAAGAAGAGTTCTGTATTCCACTGTTTTGTGGTTTGTAGTTCTTTGCAGAATATGAGTATAAAGTGGATAGTAAATTCTCAAGTTCACATTATTTTAGTACATCTTCCAATAAATTGAGATCAAGCTCCTTGCACTGATTTAGTTATGAGATTGCATAGTTCAGGAATTGTTTTCAGAGAGATGAACGGTGAATCTACTGGTGAATATAATAATAACAATAATAATAATAATAAAGTAGACAAAGGTAATAATTCTTTCTGTATGTATGTATTTGTATATATTTCTACAATTCTGCAAAAGTGACTTTCTATGTCTCTATTTAATAATTATACAGTGGGTAACCATACATACTCATGTTGTTGATGGGAAGTTTAGTTTCTAAAAGAAAAGTCTCAGCTAAAACAAAATAGGACAGATTCTGAGTACTGCAACTCAATGCTACTATTTTACACAGATTAAAACACCCAGTTTCACAAAATAATAATAATAATATTATCAATAATAATAATAATCACAATTGCTGCATCTTTGCTGTGGAGTTTGCTAAATCTAGGGCCTTGAAGAATTAGCAGACTCCGCAGCATTAGGGAAGCCTCTTATAAATTGGCTTATCGATTCTGGCCTCCGAACTCCTAAGACCTTGGGCTCAAGAAAGGCATCTCTGTAGAACACCCAGGAGTCTAAAGCATCTTTGTGAGTCCTCGGTCTTCAAGTCCCACTGAAACACAACTTGTACTCCCATTGACAATTTAGGTTCAAAATTTCAGAATATATATTTCTGTTACTACCAAATATGCTGTTTTCTAAATCTCGTTGTGTTTGAAGATATTTTCCTTTCCTTTGGAAACGTTTAAATTACAGATAAAACTTTTTTTGAGATTTTATACTTTCCTAATAAACAGAATTTCTGGAAAATAAGCCACTATAAATGTCAACATCATTTTATTAACTATAAAATATTTTTAATTTTCTTTCAAAAAAGTTTACAAGTTTTTTTGTCCCTTACAGATCATGGACAAATTATCTCCACTCTTTTGATGAAGAAAAATGCTTGCAGTTTTTTGTTAGTTTTGTTGTTGTTGTTGTTTGTTTGTCTGTTTGTTTTATTCTAATGTATAATAGTTTGCCCCATTAGACAGAATCTAACTTGTGGATCTCCCATAGACATGCTATTACTACTAGAAAACACCAAATTCTCTTTCTCTGGGACTGAGAAGAGAAGAAAGATCTAGGCGGTAGCCTAGCCTTTCTGAGGTACTATGTCAATACAGGTATCATCAATATAACTGAGAATTCCTAGCTGCTAGCAAATTTAGTATTATTACCTTAAGTATGTGATCTGGAATACATTACTCAGCATTGCTTTATGTGTAGTTGTGACGTTTCTCCTTAGCTTGCTTTCTGAACATATAAAAAATGATATGCTGCCACCACGCATTGAAATTGCCACAATAAACCATCGTTTGCTATCCACATAAGATACAAGACAACTCTAATCCAAGAGAGACCTTCATTTTGTCCCAAAGCCCTAATGATGCAGGAAATTATTGCTGTTTATTCTGTACTCCAGAGCAGTTTTCTGTGAACTACCTAATCCATGACATTAAGATAAATGACCTTTAAAGAGATTTCTGTCAAACCATCTTTTGTGAAATGATCCTGTTTTTTAAAAAAAAAAAAATCATGTAGGGACATAAATCTCTATTTTAGACCTTATAAGGAATCAGAACTTCCTAACTTGTATATTTTATCCTGGTAGGATAATGTTCTTCATTATAATTTAAGGAATGGTTTATGAAGTCTCAAGAACTCAGTAACGGGGTCCTTTATGGTGTCATATAAAGAGAAATTCTCCATAATATAGGGATACCACACTGATTCTGATGAAGAAAAGTAAAATTATAATATTTCCACACAGAAGCTGTGTATTCAGAACCTATAACATCTCAACTAGCAACTATTCAGAGAACAGCAGAAGTGTATTATATGCAGTAGACAAACTAGTACTTTTGGAGTTTTATATGTTTTCCACAGCTTTAGCTTGATCATGCGTGCATCAGCTCTCTGGAGCAAACTGATCATACTTGTGGTATTCGATCTGTTTTTTGATACTTTCTGAGCCAGTAGAAATAAATCTCCCCACAGTTTCAGCATTCAGAGCAAACTAGAGCCCCAATTTAAAGATGAGAATGCCCTGAAAAGCCTTTGTACACCTAAATCCCAGCAGGCAGGAATTTGTATATTAGTCAAGCAACAGTTTTAATCCCAGCACTGCCATCTACTGAAGAGATCATTATATGCTTTTCTGGAAGACTTACTTTAACTCATAGACAAATTATTATCTCAGTAACTACATCACTGGATAAATGAAGTTCCTAACCAGATTATACTGTAAACTACTCTGTACAGCCTGGCAAGATGATCAAATGACCTTAATATATACATAAATCCAATTAAAGGAATGGTGACATTTCAGCAATAGTGAACAGACAAATACCAACTCACTATACCTAGGCCTGCCTCACTCTGATCAAAGGCAAATAAATCCCAGATGAATTGAATGAGAATAGAATCAATTACTATTCCAAGTTAGTAAGAGTGAATAATAAACACTTAATTGCTACATTAATAATAATAATGATAATAATAATAACAACAAAAAAAGGATGGCTCCTCCTAAGTGCATTCTTCCTTTTTAAGTGTTTATATTCACTGTGTTTATCTGGTTACACAATTCACAGACTTTAATCAAAAAGAGATAAAAAGAAAAGCCACGAAATGGTATTTAATATACATACTTTCCATTATATTCCCCCTCCCCAAATTGAGAACTGAAATATTTCAAAATCTACAGCAGATTTTAAAAAATGAGGCAAAATTATAAACTCAAAACATGCATCAATTATTTTTTTGTTGTTTTCAGCCAGCTTTTTGGGACCAGAAGAATTGTGGCTAACCAGACCATCCACTTCACATGGACCAAACCTTGGCAAAGAAGAGTGGAGAACAAGGACCCCTCTGGAAGAGCGTCACTCTTGCCAGGGGCACACAGAGACCACCAAAGGGAAACAAGGGGGGAGAGGCAGACTATCTGGCCCTAAATGAGTCTGATGGTGGCTTTCAATGGGCCAGGAAAATAAGCCCATTCTTATGAATACAAGCTTCGCTTCCCACTGGCATTGACAGAAGGGAATTACTCATGCTGGCTACATTTTCAACAGTTGGTAGTACTGGTGAGTCATTTGAAGAGAATGAAAGGAAGTAACATAAATGGAGAGGTTGTTGAAAAGAAACAAGAGGGAACAAAAACTCTTGAAACAAACAGTAGTGAGAAAAGAAAAATAAAGAAGTGCTCAGAGTTCCATCCATTTGATGCATTTTTTAGGCAAACACACAAAACCTTAAATATTTCACCTATTTTTATGAATTGATTTTTTCCTTCTAACTTGGAAACAATCTGTAAAAGCTATGTCCCTTCTTCCGTGCCCCACCACTGTCGCGTCAGACTGTACATCTCTGTTGCTTTGTCTTACCACATATTTTTGTTATTGTATAATTCACAGCTTCTTTCACTCTCTCTTTCCCTATACCTATTCTCATTGCAGTCTGACCGGATGCATTACAGCCCTTGAAACCCAATTTATTTGTTCTCTTGCTCAGTCTGTATTTTTTTCTCTTTCCCTGCATTTTGTTACAACTTTTGCCTTGAGACTCATTCTGTAAAGCTTTCTTTTCCACTCTTTGATAAAAAATACTAGTCTCTGATTCTTATTCTAGTATTTCAAGATATGCCCCATTTTTTGCACATAATTTATCTTCTCCCCCCATGTCCCATCTATCATTTCACTAATTCATTTTCAGTCCTACTAACAGCCCCCTCCAAACAGTATCCCTGCTTTAATTTGATACTGTTCTCTTGCTTTCCATATTCTTCAATCTGTCATTCATTTCGTTTCATTTCATTTCATTTCATTTCATTTCATTTCATTTCATTTCATTTCATTTCATTTCATTTCATCTTGTCTCTTCTGGAATATGCTTGTTTCTGTTTCTTCTTATTTACCTGACTTTAAGGTGCTAGAAAGACACACGATGGTAAAAATATGAATGAAGACAGTACATTATTGTTCCTATTGTCAGATTAGCTGATGCTGAAGCATTCAGGTAGTGTCTAAATGTCAGAGAGTGTAATCATAAACTTTCCTCTGGTCGCACCAAGCCTCAAAGAATTAGTATTGGGGGTGCCAGCTCCACATCCTTATCTCTTCATTCATTGCCTATTTATCAACAGATCTGGAGGGCATATATAGGAATCTGTAGGAATATTACAAAGGCTCAGCCAGTCTCTGAATTATATAATTCCTTGCTACTTGCCCATGTGAATACAAACAGCCAAGAGAAAATAAGTTTATCAAGGGGGGACAACCCTGAAGATTTTGAGAGGCTATGTGGTGTCTCCTCAGTCTTTCCAGTGACGGGAAAAGTCTCAGGTAAACACAGAAGTATCTTGTGTGTCAATACCTGCCTGTTGGCTGGTATCCCATGCAAGGTTTTGGCATGCCCATAGGAACGCATAGGAACAAGCAATGGTTGGTTCCATCTGACAAAGTGGAGCAAAAGCATTTTTTGCAAACAAGATTGCCAACCTAATGGCAAAGGCTTTAAAGTAGTTTGACTTGTTTTTTTGTTTGATTGCTTGGTTTTGGTTTTGGTTTCAAGGAATAAAGATGAAAGACTGAGAGAAGTAGAACAGGAGGCAGAAAGGTAAATATCTGGGTGACAAGATGATAAACAAGGTTCCCATATATTCCCTAAGAAGGCAGCATGACTGGGGGCCTATCTCACCTCACACAAACTCCTCCAGCATGAGAAAAAAATAAAAATAGAGGAATTAGAAGTTATGAGCAGTTGCAGGATAACAGAAACATTGTGGGATAGCTCACATGACTGCACTGCAGTTGCTGGCTACAGGCTCTTTAGGAAGTACAGGTTGGGAACAGAAGAAATAGAAGTTATGCTCTATGCAGAAGAGTAGCTTGAAATCATGGGGCTTTGCAATGTAACGGTTCACAACCCAGCTGAGAATTTATAGGTCAGGATCAAAGGGAGGGTAATGAAAATGCTGCTGTGATGGGTTTCTGCTACAGACCTTCCTATCAAGAGGCAAAAAAAAAGAAGAATCCTTCTTTAGATGACTGAAAGAAGCCTTGCAATCAGGAAGAACATTAAAAATATTGATTGGGCATAGAATTAGGAAAGCCAAAATTCTACTGCAATTGCAGTTGGCAAGGGAGGTGAATGGCAAAAATTTACCTATGTAAATATGGCAGAGGAAGACTAGGGGATCTTGTGATAAGGATATGGAAATTACTATAGTGCTCAAAGCTTTGTTTGCCAAAGTCTTTATTGCTAACATATGTCCTTAGGTTTTCCAGGTCTGTGCCTAGTGGCATTGCCTGGGGTAGGCAGAGACTAGTTAAAGATCAGTTGAGCAAAGTGGATATATGGCAGTTCATGAGACCAGATGATATATATCTGAAGTCAATGAGGGAACTGGCCAAAGCCATCTTTCAAAACTAGGTGATCAGGAGAGGTCTCTAATGACTAGAGAATGGGAAGTGTCATATTCCTCTTCAAGAACAGAAAGAGAGAAAAGAGGATCTGGGACACTACAGGCTGCTCAGCCTCACCTCAGTCTCCTGAAGATCACGGAGAATAGCCTCATATGAAAGTCATCCATAGACAGTGGTGAATGACCAGACAAATAGGAACAAACAGAATGGATTTTAAAATGGACAATTATGTCTGATGGGGCTGATTGCCCTCTCTGATGATTGGTTTGATGGACAGAGGATGACGGTTACCTTGAATTTATCATGGCTGTCAGCATGGTCTCCAATTGTATCTTTGCATTCAAGCTGTATGATATGGACTTCACTGCACGTCAGCAGTAAAAACAAGATGGAATACTGGTTATGAGCAACAATTTGAAATACATTTTGCCAGATGGTTACAGATGGCTTTCCTCACAGATCAGTACTAGGGCTCCCACCATTTTCTTCATTAGCCACCTGATTACAAGGCAAAATACAGCAAGTCTGTGGACACCAAGTTTAGAGAAAGAAATGGTTATGCTAAATATGAGGATTACTGTTCAGTAGTACTTTGGCAGTACTTTAACTAGAGAGCTGGGCTGACAGAAACTCATGTAGTTCAGCAAAGTTAAGTAGGATGTCCTGCACCTACAATGAAATATTTGCATGCAGCATTTACTGTTTGGGGCCGACTGGACAGACATAAATTTTGCAGGAAAAAAAAATAATAAAAAATGGAGGTCCTGGGGTAATAGGCTGAACCCCGAGCAGTGCAAACTTGAAGCAATGAAGGTTTATTTCATGATTGGCTGTATTAGCAAAAGCACAGTCAGCAGTACAAAGAAAATGCTTGTTCCTGTATCTTTGGCACTTGTAATCCCACCTGGAGTGTTGTGTCCAGTATTGGTTTCCCCATACAGGAAAGCAGTGACAATGAGGAGACAGTCAAGCAGAGGAATATCAAAATGGGAGCCTACATGGGGTTTTTTGTTTGTTTGTTTGTTTCCCAGGAGATCATTAAATCTATGTTATCGGGGAATTAAATATGACTGGGAACTTCTTTTCAAGTCCAGATTAATTCACCATCTGTACTGTTAAAAGAAAGCATATGCTGATTTCGAGTCTTAGGTCCAGCACCAGAGCACTCTTGAAATACTAAGCCTGAACTTTGTCATGCCAATTAAATGTTGCTCCAAGTTGTCTTGCACTGCACCTGGCTGCCCTGTGCATTGATAGAGCCCACAGAAATACAACTTCTATCTGAAATGTATGAGCCTAGTTCTTTCCAAGCAAGATGTAGATACTTTAAGCTTTATTTCCAATAAATCTGACAATCAGCAGTGTGGTAAGAAAGCCTGTTTCTTATGGGTTTAATATGTTAAAGTACACTTCCAAAACTGCCTCTAATCGGTTACTTCAGTCATAACCTATGAAGATCTGAAAAACATTAATGTACAGGTGAAAAGCATGCTACAGGCAAAAACACTAGAGAGGATCTGGACATGAAACCAAATAAGTAAGTCTCTTTCCACTCCCAGTAAAAATTAGATCATGTTACATAGTGCATGTGGGCTACATTTTTGTTTTCAGGTGGTAAACTACTTCTTGACTGAGGGGAAGAGAAAAATGCCAAAACATTTATCTCACTTTTTGTAACATGCCCAGTGGTCTGAAATGTGTTAGCTGCCATTTTCTCTCTGGCTCCTATAGCACTGTAAAGATAATTTTGTAAATTTTGCTTGAGGATGGCTTATATATTTGTTATTCAGTGAGGCATTCCATGCATGAGTGGGGTACAGTGTGTAATAGATCTGTATTGAGCCACTATACTTTATAAACGCTCTCATAAAATGAAATGTATGTGTGTGTCTACCCATACACTTTTGAGTTTGGCATATATGCAAGAACAGTTAGCAACCTTTATACTGTGTTGACAGGGTTTCTTCCTTTCCCCTCTAATTCCTGCACATTGTTCTCTCTTTCTCATAAAGTGTTCATTCAAAAAGATAACTGGGTACTTAAAAATCTGGTTTCTTATTCTTGACCAATGCCCTAACATGTACACAAGAAGGTCTGTATTTTGTAAACACCCCATTAGAGAAAGAAAAAAAAAAAAAAAAAAAAAAAAGATTCCTAGTATCTCTATTGATAGGATATTTTAAGGGGATTTAGGGGAATCCAGAGATGCCAAGTCACTCAGTTATGTAAATCATGCTTTCTGAGAAAACAGACTGAAATTGTTCAAAATATTTACTAGAAATCACTGATTTATATACATAACAATTTCAGTTGTGTTTTTTTGTTTGTTTTCTTTCTTTAATAGATTTCTATTTCTCTGTTAACTAGGGTGAGTTCTCTTAACTGAGAGTTCTGGGTGATGAGATGTGGGATCAGACAACTTGTGAGCAACCAACTAAAGCTGTCATCATTTTGCATGAAGGAGGTATTACAGTTATGAATGACAAGCTGAATGGAAAAGCATTATTTAAAAAAATGCTCTTAGAAAATCAGCATTAGACTTTTGAATATGAATTAAAGAGTAAGAGAGGGCAGGAGAAAAAGAAATGAAAGTGTCACACAAATATGAATGAAATCTTTTCTCTATTGGATAGTTTAAACACATGAAGTGTAGGAAAACAATAGAAACCACTGTAAAGAAGAAGAAAACAATAGATGCTTTCTCTGTCCAGGTGAAGTAATTAGGGTCAGGATTCTGGGACAGTTGCATCTAGAGAGATTGTAAGGTTTAACAGAAAACACATGCCTCTCCACAAAAGTTAGGTGAGAGGAGAAAGCTGCTGGAGTCTATCTACATCCATTTAAACTCCATCCTAAAATACTCCTAGTTATACTATTATGGAAAGGGCTAAGAAAATTCTGCTGTTGGTAACAATAAATAAATTAATACAATTCAAAAGATACAAGATACTTTCTGAATTAAGTTCTTATATATTTTCTCTGGGAAAAGAAAAAAAAAAAAGAAAAAAAATGTAGCAGCAACATGAGTTCTGTGCTAGATTATTTCTCTAAAGAACATATATGAAATCGGAAAACTCGTTATCCTTTCTCCACTGAAGTCACCATAGGACTCTGCATGACTAATTCTCTGTGTCAATATAATGCATCATACAGAAAATGTTTGCACAACCTAAATTAAGTCAGCATATAAAAATTATTCTTGATAAACAAGTAAATATAACAGACATATTTTCTCTTTCAGTTTGAATACGTTTTGTGGATTTCCTATCGTCAATAGAAGGACAGACTGAATCTCCACTCTTTAAGATCTTTGCCTGATGTTTTGAAACAGTTCCCACAATGCATTACACAGCACTAGAAGTTCACTCATAACAGAAGCATTCAGAACTTGAGGCAATGTAGTCTTTTATTAATAACTTTGTTCACTTTACCTTAATATTACCTGAACTATGGCAGCTCTCACTGCTTAAATATATAATGTCACTAGCTATTATTTTTGTACTTTTGGATGTAAGCAGAGATAAACAGTTTTAGGTTTAGAATTACAATAAATAAAATAACAATTAAATTGTTTAGTTAATGTTTCAGAAAAAGGAAGGCCAAACAATATCCGAAAAAGTAATTTCTCTGTCAATATACTTTAATATTTCCTGAGTTTTGGAGCATGAGTCTCTACCACCTTGATATCCACTGATACAGATTTTATTTACTTCTTTTTTTTTACTTTTATTTCCTTGTTTATTTATTAATTACAGAATTAATTATAGTACTCTATAACTTCTTATTGTCTTCCTAGGCCATTATTTATATTATCTATGGCACCTAATCTGCAGAGACCTAGCAAGTTAGCCACCTTTATATTGTTCATGAAGACCTGAGGGGTTTAACTAAATACTTCAATGTATGTTACTTGGAAAGAAAAGTGATATGCTATGTGTTACTTGCTATGTAAAGTGCATTTTCATGATTACACTCAGATGGTATGAAATACAATTACTGGTCTTTGGATTTTACTAATACTGGCTAACAAGGAAAAGATCAGCTATGTGAAACACTGGAAACACTGATGTTTTGAAAACGGATTTATAACATGAGTTTGTGACATATTTGTAGGACTTTGGTTACACTATCAGGTTTATGATTACAATTGAAATAAATTTAAACTGAAAAATGTTTTTCATGCTAACTTTTGCAGTGATTATTATCACTCTTTTTTAAAGTAAACATAACTGTAGATCATGAACTGAAATCCAGGCCCTACAATTCAGGCCCAAAACTAGTGATGCCTTTCATAAGATCTCCTATAGAGGAATAGACTATACAGAAGTAAAACAAGCAGAATTATCCTCTTTATTCAAAAGACAATATATTTTACTACAGAACGCTGGAATTTTCTGATAATTGATTATATAAGCAGCTGATCAAAAGCTTTGTCTGTCATCTGGAAAACCACCTAATCTGTGTCTAACTACAGTCATGATAGATATCGATAATTCTCCGGAGTTTATAACCTGTTAATGTGATTGAGTTAAAAGACAATCAGTAATCACAAATTTGTTTTGAACATTCTGACAAGTGAAGTTAAGCCAAACAAAAGAATCTGCTCCATTTAAATGTTGGTTATTTTACAATGAATCATCATTATTTAACACCATGATTAAAAATGGACATAATTCATCTGATCAAAGATGGTCCTGGAACAATTTTACAAGACAGTGTGAAGTTCAAAAACTAGGAATCATGCACTGACCCAGAGACCTTCCCTGGCCTTGCAATAGTATATATATATATATTTAAAAAAATAAATAAATAAAAGGTGAAAACCAAGTGAAACCTTTTTTATATAATTTGGTTATATATAATTTTAATGGATTTTGAGATGACAAGTTATTACCGATGAAAATCGTAAGGTATCGTAGTGACACTGATATTTGGGTGCTTGTTAACACTAGGAATATGTCCTGGATTGAAATAAAATTAGTAATTATAAGAATGATTTTTAATCAACTCTACCTGTGACCCTGCCTATTCCTGAAATGAATGTCACATTACAAAGATATGAAACCACTTTCAGCTATTTCTGAATAACTGCATCAGTAAACAGGCCCTTTTAGTGTATTTTCTACTTTGAAAGCTTGTGAAAGATAGAAATTTGGTCAATAAAATGTTCTTTTTAGAAGTTAAAAATGTCACAGCCAACAAGCAAAATATAACTGCTAAACATCTCCTTAGTGTCACCCTGTCTGTCTTTCTCCTCCTACCATCAGTATAAACAGATCCAGCTTCCAAGATGCTGACCAGTAATGAGAGACATGGCACATCCATCACACCCACTGAGTCAGAGAGGAAGGTAAGGGCACACAGATTTTTGCAAGACCATGTTCAATCTGTGGATATAAAAGCTGAAGATCTAGAGGAAGAAAATGAAGTATATGATGAGTATTTATAATTCTTGATATAGGTCTGGTTTCTAGTCTGACAAATGTACACTGAAGGAACAATAAAACAGTAGTTCCCAAAGACACCCAGGTGAGAAGGACACAGCTGGTCCCTGGAAGGGAAACTATCGAATGTACAGTGTTCTCAGAGGAATAATTTATGACAGGGTTGCACAGCAATTTATGAGAAAGTTTGAAAGTTGTTGGAAGGAATGTTGTGTTATTACTCCCACAGGAAGCAGAGCTGTCATTGTGCCACTGGCCTGCTTCCTTATGATGTGTTTTACAATTACTAAGTCTTGTGGTGTCTCTCAACATGAACTTTGCACCAACTCTTAATGATACCCAATCAATTTATTTTTATAAATTACTTTCGATAAGCCGATTCTTTATGTGCCAGGAGGCTCCTTCAAGCAGCTTCACATAATATTTCTTGTTGCGTTCTACAATGCTGCTGATGTACGTATACCTTCCATAATACATATAAGGATGTCTTTACCCCTTATATTTATATCAGAATTTCTACTGTTGTCAGTGCCAGACAAATGCACCTACTCAAACTCAGGTACAAAATAAAGTGAAAGGGGAAAAGAACAAATATGCCCCCCCCCCCCCCCCAACAACAACAACAACAAAGACTCCAAAAAAGCCATGTAGCCATGTTTCTAATCAATGTACGGTAAGAATTTACTACCCTGTTTCCATTTAATATAACAGCAGTATATTAGAGACCTTGCTTCACGTTCAGGAGGTTGGTAATAATATAAACATATTTAGCTTTATAACATAAGCATGGCCAAAATTACTAAACTTGAATTCATGAAATGGGATATTCAGATTTTGCAGCTTCATTGGCTTAAGAAAATTCCAAGAATATATCCAAAGAAAACCTTGTCATTAGCCTTCTTTGGCTCAGAAGAGAGCTAGAGCTGAGACATCACTGTCTTATTCAAGGCAGATCAACCACGATAAATGGGAAAACTGAATATGATTATGGTAGGCATAATTTCAAAATAACACTGAGGGAATGTAATAGAAACTGAAAACTTGGGACCGTGAACAAAAATCAATGTATATTTTCTTGAGAGATGAAAGCAAGTTTTAAACACAAAAACCTAGATTTAAAAATAGTTTTACAGTTTATAGTTTACCATTGGAACAACTATTTTCATAATTATTTTTTTATTTGAACAAAAAAAGTTTGCTGTTCTCTCAGGTTTTATTTCTTCTATTTAAACATAGCCCTGTGATATTCGGCAACTAGAAACATTACAATCATGCCAATTCACAAGAAGGAACCAGAAAATGCAACCCAGAGAAAAAACAAAACCTGAAACTCATTCATTCAGTAACCAGATAAGTGAAATGCCAAAGCGAATAAACACCAACCGTGAAAATATACCAAAATATTAAATATAAAATTGCCTTTATTCATCTGAATTATCATAAGCAACACAGATAAGAATTTTTTAAGAATATATGACTTTAATTGATTTTGTCCCTTTAATGATAAATTTACAATGAAAATGACATGTCCACCATAATTCTAAAATACAACATTCGCTACCACCAATTTGCTGCAAATGCCTTTGCATTGTTTTTTTTGTTTGTTTGTTTGTTTTTTGTGGCAGAGGAGTAAATCTGAGAAAAATAAATTCTTATACACATCCACTCTTGTGGGATTAATAGCAAGATGAAATATTTTAAATTAGATTAATGAAGTTAAAATCATATGAAAAAATACAAATGTTCCTTCTGGACCTCCTCATGCAAGAATTTCCTCAGCACGCTGTCATAAATAAGTGAAGAAATAAGATTTATTAAATGAGAATGAGGTAAAAGTATGTATTTGATGTTAGCCTGGTATTTTACCTGTTGTCAGTTGGAGTTATAGCTTTTCCTAACCACCAATACTGATCACATTCCAACGCCGCAATTCTGAGGTTATTTGTATTGAGAAGAATACACATGACTAATAAATACACGGCATCTGCGTAACTTCAGGTGCATTTGCTGATCCTCTGAGGCCCCTCTCCCAAATGCTGTCAAAGATGTTAAGGGTAGCTCCTCAGATACTTGCCATGGACAGGTCAATTGGAGATGATTTTAGTTAATTTGGAAGAGGAAGAATTTACTCCACCATCTTTCTGGGCTCCCACAATGTGTACTCAAGCATTAGTGAACAAATATATCAAATATAAACTAAAAGCAGCTAGAACATGGTTGGTAATGCAAAGAAAGGATATATATTAGGGCATGTTCAAATAAGATATTCAAAGCCTCCATTGCTGCTTCTAGAAATGTCAGGACAATTCAGAAATGTCAGTTCCTTCACTGGTTTCCAGATTGTAATTGAAGAATCATGTAGCTCTTTTGCTCTTTCTCTCTCTTTCTCTAAGTAGGTCTATAAAGATCAGCTAGAAAGTGCAGACAGAATTGTTCACTGGTTAGCTTTACTTAGAGCTACAGGGTATATATGTGCTTTGTTTTGCCTTATTGATCAATCTAGCTTACATTTTTAGCGCACACAAACAAAAATCAGAAAAAAAGAAAAAGTCGATGAAAAAACACGAACAACACAAAACAAGTAAAATTCCAATCGTGCAAATTTTGCTTCACTGGATAAAGCACTTCTTGACACAGTAATGTTCAGAATCCCCCTCCCCCAGAAAAATACAGGATTGAGACTGAAGCAATTCTTTTTTTTTTCTTTTTTTTTTTCCTTTTTTTTTTTTTTTCCTTAAGGCTATACAACACAAAGAAATAAAGCATGGGAAAAACACCTCATTGAGTTGAACACTTCATTCTTCTGGCTCTGGCGTGAACCTTTGACAAAGCAATAGTGTGGTCTGAGTTATTTGTCTCATTGGGACAACAAGAAGAGAAAGAAAAGGGGAAAAAATTAAAGAGAGGGAAAAAATATTGGAAGAAGAAAGTCAATGATCCCAACAATAAAATCCAAAATTGACTTTACAATCACAGGTACAAATTGCTCAGGTCGATAATTTCATTTCTCCTAAAGATCACTGTCGTCTAAAACTAATTAGAGGCGCAGGTTCCCAAGGAATTGTCAATATTCAAAGTAAATACTGGAGTTTAGAAGGTTATCATTCTTCTACTGTGACAGTCTGACAGGGTGACTGGAAATATTGTCATGTGTTGCCAAGTTCAGGCTGTTGTTAACGACTGAATCCTTGCTCCAGCTCATGAATCTGTCTCCTATTTGGCCTTCTTTTATAGTGGAAAAACTAAGAAGCCAGAAAAGGTTGAATATTTCCACCCTCCCATGAGGTTACCCCTTTCCAGTTTGAGATGCACTTTGTCTTCTCTTTCCATGAGGAGCAAGACCCCGTTGCTGGCTGCTTCTCTGGTGACGTCCTGATCCCCTGCAAAAGCTGAAATCACTGGGTAGCCGTTTTGCATTAAACTTACCTAAAAAGTGCAAAGAGAGAGAATCTGAGTTTTGTCAATGCTCTCAGTGACTTGTTTGTCCTGTGCACTTCATTAAACTTTTGCACAGGTTAGAAACGAATTAAACTAAGGCAATGCATGATTTTTGTCATGCATGGAGACCCCTTTAATTAAAATAACCTACAGCCTCATTCTTTACTTTCTGGGTTTGTTACCAAAAAAAAAAAAAAAAGCAGTCAAGCATTTGAAAAAGGCAAGATATCACCTTCTTTAGATCACAACCCACCTGGATGGTTTGTCTGTTATAGACCTTGACCACGTGGAAACTGAAACTATATATTCCTTTTCTTGGTGCTACAAATATACTGGAAGCAAGATCAAAATGGTTGCCAATATTAACTAATACCTGGAAAGTAAACAAAGGGGAAAAAAAAAAAAAAAGGAGGGGGGATGTGGGGGAGAGACACAGAAAGAAAGAAAAAGAAAGAAAGATTAGACCCCGCCTTAGCAAAGTGACAGTGAAAATCGGGCATGAGCTCCATGACCAATATAAACTGTACTCAAAATGGCATTTGCAGTGCAATTAAAAGTGCACTGCAGGGGAAAGGAGACAAGTTACAGAGGCATTTAGAAAACATCACAGATCATAAATGATTTAGTTACACAATGATGAGCTCCAAAGCCTGTTGGATGAAGTGCAAATGTCCACACTGTGTGTCAATAAAGCAACGGTGGCAAGGGGTGGCGGTGGTGGGGAGTGAAGTAGAAAGACAAACCTGGAACTTATCAGTAAAAGTACGTTTTCAGCTAGCACTTGCCCTCGAGTTTAATAGCGTATGCAGCCAAAATCGGACCGTGATATTTTTCATCTGAGAGGAACAAAGGAGGATAGGGAATCCTCAGCACCAGGAGCATCTGCCTCCCGTGCCTCTCCGTCTCTCTGGACAGCTGTGTCGGCTGGCCTGCAACCTCCTCGGGCGGCTGGCGGGAGCCTGCTGCTCTTCCCCGACAACAATCTCAGTTCGCCATATATTTCAACGGCTCTCAAAACAAACAAACAAAAAATTAAAGAAAAAGAAAAAAAAAGAAAAAAGAAGAAAAGAAAAAGAAAAAGAAAAAGAAAAAGAAAAAGAAAAAGAAAAAGAAAAAGAAAAAGAAAAAGAAAAAGAAAAAGAAAAAGAAAAAGAAAAAGAAAAAGAAAAAGAAAAAGAAAAAGAAAAAAAAAGAAAAAGAAAAAGAAAAAGAAAAAGAAAAAGAAAAAGAAAAAGAAAAAGAAAAAGAAAAAGAAAAAGAAAAAGAAAAAGAAAAAGAAAAAGAAAAAGAAAAAAAAAAGAAAAAGAAAAAAAGAAAAAGAGTTAAGCCCTCTGGCAGAAGTTGCAACAGAAAAAAAAATAAAAATAAATAAATAAATAACACTTTCCCGCGACGCTCCCGTGGGGTGAGAACCTGCCAGCTGCTCCGCCGTGCTCGCCCCCGTGGGGCTCGGCCACGTCCCCGCTCCCGCCTGGCCCGGCGGCTGTCACTGTTTCCTGCACAGCTTCGCTCAGTTTTGCAGTCTGCGAGCTCGGTATTAACGAAGAAAAATATGAAGCAGAAAAAAAGAAAAAAAAAAAAAAAAGAGGTCCCACGAGGGGCGAAACCCCATTGTTTCCAAGAAAGGGGGAAAAATTAATCCGTTATTGTGGGAACCGAGGGAACAACGCTTCGAACTCCCGAGAACTGAGCATTGTGGGGTAAAGCATATATAAAATACGCTATACATGAAGAAACTTATTTGTTTTTTCTTCTCTGCTGGTCTGACATTATGGGATCTTGTACACGAGGAATAGCTGTGGAAACTCATTAGGAGGAACAGGTAGACAGATGAATGACAGGTGGACAGGCAGATTGAGGGAGAAAGGAAAAAAGAACAGTGTGTGTGTGCACATTTTGGCTGACCCTGAAAAACCACTTCAGGCGTCAGGGGCAATTAAAAAAAAAAAAAAAGATTTTTTTTTTTTAAGTACGTTTAATCGCAAAAAATCAAGCGGAACGACGGGGCATGGACTCCGGGAGGCTGGCAATACGGCGGGGAAGAGGCAGAACGACCAGCTCGGGATGCCTGACTACTCTGTCCGTCTGTCCGGCGTAAGCCACGCAGGATTACCCCCCTCCTAACCCACCGGGGCCATCCCCCGCCTCATTTGATAGCATGGGTGTTGTACACGGGGAACACCCTCTTCTTCCTCTGCCCTCCCACCCCCCGGGAGGTGCCGAAACACAGCCAGACGCGCTCGGAAGCGGCAGATCTGGCGACTGCCCATCAGCCAACGGCTGTGCTCCCTTTGCCCCCCAAATGATTATGCGCTCCCTCCCCGCGGGGTCGCCCCTGACTGCCCGGGGAAAACTTCGGCTGCGGGGCGCCCCCGACAGGGTCCGAGGCACGGGGTCCCAGGGCAGAGGTCCCCTTACTCCGTGTTAACGGTGGGACAGAACCGTTCAGCCCCCCCGCCGCCCCAGGAAAGCCTGGCTGCCACCTACGAGAACTTCCCAAACTCCTTCTGGGGAACTGTGTTTACGGAACGGGTGGGTCAGCGTTAGCAGGCGCCGGGGGAGCGAGAAGGAAATCAGGCGTGTGATGCCGGGGACAGCGAAGGCAAAGCGGGTGGCGTCTGACCTGGTCGAAGTAGATGGTCATGGTGCGGTTGCTCATCTCGGAGGGCTCGTGGTTGGTGCTGCGGGTGGCCGAGAAGGCCACTTTGGCGCTGCCCGAGCGCACCGAGATCCCCAGGGAGGAGGTGATGGCGCCGTCGGCCGAGGGGCTGGAGTCGCACACCACCAGGCACTTCCCCTCCAGGACGATGGGTTCCGTGTCGTTCTGCGCCCGCACCGGGCACCCGGCGGGCAGCAGCAGCAGCAGCAGCGGCAGCGCCGCCGCCAGGCAGCAGCAGCACCCGCCGCGGGCCGGCTCCGCCAGCGCCCCCCGCCGCCGCCGCCGCCCCATGCCCAGCGCCGGGACGCCGCCGCCGCCGCTCGGGCTCGCCGCCGTCGTGCGGGCGCCCCGAGCCGCTGCCGCCGCCGCCGCCGCCGCGGGCGGGCGGGCGCGGGGAGGCGGAGGGGGCTGCGCGCCTGCTGCCGCCGCGGCGCCCCGCGGCCAGCGCTCTGCGGGACGGCGGCTGAGCGGTGGCGGCTGGGGCCGCGCCTTCCTCCCTTCTCCTCCTCCGCCTCCTCCTCCTCTTCCTCCGCGCGGGGCGAAGGAGCCTCCTCAGAGGGCGGGCGGCGCGCAGCCTGGCAAGGGCAAAAGGCGGCGGTGAGGCAGAGGGGAGACGGGCACCGGCGGCGGATCCCCCCTCGCCCCGCCCCAGACGGCACAACAGGTTTGGGAGACACCGCGCTGCCCGGCGCCTCCCCTCCCCTGCTCTGCTCTGTTCTTTCTCCCGTGCAGCCCCAACGGCACTTGGAGGCGGCAGGGGGGTAGAGCTCGCCCCCGAACCCACTGCCGAGCACCCCGGGGGCGCGGCGGGCGGTCCCCTCCCAGCCCCACACCGAGCGAAGAACTCCAGCACCCCACTAGCTCCCATAGCCCCACTTTTTTTTTTTTTTTTACCTCGGTCTCCTAACACCCCAGCCACTAGGGAAGATTCTCTAAAAAGATTTTTATGCCCCCTCTCGCCCTGCCCCTTGCGCTGCCCCTCCATCCCTGGGGCTTGCAGGACGCCGGGGCACCCCGGAGCCCGCGCCCCCGCCGCAGCGCTGGCCCGGCCGGGCTCCGGGAGCCGCCGCCCTCCTTCCTCCCCGCCCGGGGGCTGCTGCGCTCGGGGGTCTCTTGTACTTCCCAGCCCTTTGTCCCCAGGCCAGGCTACCGTCGTTGCCGCTGATCCCCGGGGCTCCCTAAACTCTGGGGAAGGAAGCGGCCGGCCGGCCGGCTCAGGCATCCCCCGGCTTCCGCCCTGGCATGCAGAACACATCGCAAGAGGCAAAACCTCACCCGGCGTCTCCCTGGGAAGTTGCATCTCAGTTTTCTCCGCTCAGCAGAACACACTGAGCTCTCGCTGCCGGGAGATCCCCCCTACGTTTCCCCCGAGGCATCTCTACCACTCGCCTTACTCCGCACCTTATCACTGCTAATATTTAAAATCGTATTTTGCAAAGGGAACGGTCGGCGGGGAGGGGAACGGCCTTTTTACCTGGGAGGTCCATGACGGGAGAGGAGGGCTGGCTAGGTAGCGCGTCCGTGAACTTGTATTGCTTAGAGAAAATGAGCCGAGATCGCGCTGGCAGAAAGAAAAGGAAACAGCAGTCGCCTTTTTCTCTCCCGCCCATCGCCAATAACCCCCCCCCCCCCGCCGGCACCACCACCACCACCCCACTTCCTCCCTCCTCCCCTCACCACACACACACACAGACACACACACACACAGACACACACACACACATTGACACACGCACACTCGCTCGCACCCGGCAGGGATCCGGGCACCGGCAGCGGAGCTCCGGCACCTCCCGCTCCGGCTCCGCGGGCAGCAGTGGCGGGGCGCGGGGCTCCTACCGGGGTGTTCTCCCCGGGGCGGCCGCTGCAGCTCGTCGCCGGCAGCTGGGAAGAGCCGTGCCGGCTCCGTCCCCCCGTTCCCGGCACTTACACCCGTCGAGTTGAAACGCCGCGGTGCAAACACGCCACCGACGCGCTAGCGCGTACCGGCAGCCGATGCGGCGACACGGCTCAGCACCGCGAGCTGGAAGCTGCTCGGATTCACAGACTTTACCGCCGATAACAGTGAGGATACGAATCGTTCAGGGGGACGCCTCGTTTAGGGCGCGCCAAGCCCAAAGGCTGCCCACGACGCCCTGAAGGGTTCCTCAGGCGGATCCCGCTCGGCGGCGGCTCCCCCTTTAGCCAAGCATTTCTGTCCCGGCTCCCGGCTCCGCTTCCGGGCCGGGATCCGCACCCGCACCCGCTCCCAGCCCCTCACCCGCACCGTACCCGCACCGCCCGCGGCTCGGCGCTAAGCGCGGGCGGGCGGCGCCACCTTGCGGCGGCGGGGCCGGGAGAAGGGAGGGAGGGAAAATCCCAAAGGGCCGAGGTATTGGGTGGTCGCCCCCTCCCGCTGACCGCGGGGCCAGGGGAGTTGGGCTTGCGGGGCCCTGCGGCCTCGTAGGTCGTGATGCTGCATGTGGCCGCCGAGGTCAGCATCCGCTACCGCCGGCTGCAAATGTTTCATGCGTCTCGGCTGCTGAGAGGGAGGGGAAGGTCTGGCAGTGAAGTTTTGTGAAAAAAGCATCGCCTTGCGATGCATTTCCCTCTGTTGTAAATTGGTTTTCTGGATGCCTGTGGTGTTTTCCTGAAGATCCTGATTGCAGACTTCAGCGTCTGAAAGTAACATGTTAGAAAACTGCATATAAATCTAAATGGTAGCCCTAACATTCTTGAGCTGGAGAAAAAATTGCAGGTGTATCTCCATAGTAAAATTATGATCTCATCTATGAATGAGCACTCCTGTTTCAATCTTTTGCTTTAACCACCAGTAAGGAACCCCTGCGGGTGTCTGCCTGATGATTTGCACTGAGAAATTAATCATGCCCTGAAAGCACAGCTAAGCAGTGTGCAGGGAATTCTGAACCTATAGCTCTTTATTTCAAATGAGAATTTTATACTAAGCCTGAAATACTTGTGTTTGATGGTCTTTTTCCTGAGTTCAAGCATGGAGGGATGACAGTAGAAAGCTGAAAAGTGTGCATTAACAAATATGAGAAATCAGAGCAGGAACCAGTCTGTGGCTGTAAGGCAGCACCTACTCTGCAATGCAATGAAAAGGACCACAGAAATTCCTCTAGAAGACATCAACACTCAATCTCACATGGGTCTGGTACACTGGGGAGCTGCTATTATTTCTCTTTAGATCAGACTAGTCATTGATTATTACTCTGTTGTGTAAACAAGGGATGAAAGCAGAGCCAAAAGATTTGTTCCTTGTTTTATGTGACTTGCAACATAAGGCCCAGTGGTGAGGGAGTGATGGCACATCATCACTTCTTTATGCTGCTTTCAGGAAAGATGAGCATAAATCTAAAGGCAATTGGAAGGCTCTTGAATCTACTGTTCATCTACAGAAAAATAAATAAATAAATAATATAAATAAATAAATAAAACATGAAATCTTGCTTCTCTTTTAACACAAGGAATGAATCCCACACGTACTGAATCCCTCTTCTCTATAGATAGCAAAAGAACTGTCAGTAAAGCATGAATGGAAAGAAGAAATAACAGAATAAGAATATTTATTTCTAAACAAATATATAATTATATGAATATTAGAGTGTTTATTAAAAAATAAAATAAAAATATCCACATGTTATTTCTAATTAAATGCTGTCCTTAAGGGATAGATCTGCAGCTTTCTTGAAGCTATGTGGCCGGAAGAATTATGTTTGCATTTTCCTTTCTTTTCTGAGTGTCTAGGCTGAAAACGCAACATTTGGAATTACTAATTGCAGTTCACTCAGTTATGACATGACTTCAGAAAGTGTAACTTTTAAAGAAAATAGATAATGTAAATACAGTCCTCTTTTTTTTTTCCTTTTTTTTTTTTTTTTTCTGTGAGCTCAAAGAGTTGCTTTATGTCAGAAAAGAACTGTGTGTTATCAAGCTCGTACCATTTTTCATCACTTTGTCAAGACTGCTAGGAATACAAAAATTTCTACCAGGGACGTGCCAGGATGCCAGGATGGCGTGGTAATTCTACAGCAAATGAAACTGCTCACTTCTTTGGGGCCTTCCTTAAGCTAGCATTCACCTTGAACTCATTTAAGCCAATGGCTTCAAGGGGAAAAACTTCTTGTCTCAACTACTAAATCACCAGAAAGGTATTTTGATCAGTAAGTCCCAACTGTTTCCCATGCATTATTTACATTAATGCCTAACAAAATGGGACACTTCTTTCCCAAAGAAAACACATGCATATCCATTCCTGAAATTAGTTCACAGATATTTGTATGTATCTGGATGTTACATATATAAGTAGACGAATAAAACACAGAAAAAGGGGGAATGTTCATTTAGTGTGAAGCACACATTTGTCTTCCCATAATATTAGTATAAGTTTGTGACAGGAACATATATATGTATATATATATATATATATATAATCATCCAGGATACAGAAGAATAAGTACTGATTTATTAAATAGACTACCATTTAACTTGCTACACATGGTCTTCATGAATTATATCCTTCAAAAATGTGTACTGTAAAACATAAACAAATGGAATTTAATAAATCTGATTCTTGTTTTCTTTGCAAACAGCTACTGGTAGAGAAAGTATTAACCACAAATTGTGGTTAAATCAATTGAGGTAACACCTATCCGCCCACCTCCATTCCCCAATCTGTGAAAGTAAGCTTTCTGTTAAATTCAACCAATAATAAGAGTAAAATAATGCTTTGTAAATTCAAATCCGTAGTTCTTTCTTTATCTGTCTATTAGGGCACTAGGGCAGATTGTTTTAGATATACCAGCTATGCCATTATACCTACCAGTTATGGCAAAGATTATATAACTTTCTGATGATAACATGCACCATATTTTCAAGTGTACACAACACAGGAAAAACAAAACAAAACAAACAAACAAACAAAAAATTAGAATTCATTCACAGAGATGCTTAGGTTTCTTTTCTCCTGAGCCTTAATGCCTCACACATCAACCAAGGCAGTTATGTTATATTTTCTCCTGCAGAGGAAGATTTATCATGAGTGTTTCTGAGGTGTCAGTTCTTAATTGCAGAAGTACTCCTTTCATAGGAAGGTCAGGACTTTTGCATGACACATCCTCATATGGAATATGATGGCTGATATAATTTCAGAAATATTTGCATAATGTTTTGTACATTGAAAGAAATATGTGTAATTCCTCAAGAACACATTATTTGTTCTCATAAAAATATCAAAACAATTCAAGACAGCAGTCTGTTTTGAAACATGAAATTTTCTCCATAAAATAACTCTATTTTCTAATAATTTATTGAATAATTAATGAAAGCATGAAACACACACAAAAAAAAGAGAATAAGACAGAATAAATTTTAATTGCAGTAATGTCATTCATCATAGAGCCCTGATTTAATACCATTTAATATCAGATTAGATCTCTGAATGTCATTATATTTTAACTTTCAAAATTACTTTGATAATACTTTTTCTTCAGATGTACAAACTTATTGAAATACTGTCAAATCTTTTCTTCAGTAAAATTTTTATGTGGCAATTCTTTTATTAAAATGTTGTTGAATAGAGTCTTGTACATCCCATGGAGATGAAATGCACATGAAATACTGAGTAACTGTGGTGGTACCCAAGCTCTTACATATGGCTGTGCTGTGATATTTAAATGCACTCTTCTAAGACAAATTTGTGATGCTGCTACCTTACATACTGTACCAGCTATGTTCAATAAATATCCCCCACAGTGGAATGGTTTGCACTTAGCAATATACTGCTGTACTCTGTTTAATCTCTCTCATTTCATGGAATTTGAGCTCCAGGAGGAGAGGGGATTAAAAGTTTCTAAAATGAAAGTTATTCTGTAGTGCCTTTTTTTCTAATATAATGTTCTGACCCTATCACCAGCCTCCTTGACCAACAAATTTTCAGGCCATTCTGGTGTGCTTGAGAGAATTTAGAAATGCAGATGTCAAATAATTTGAAAAATAGTTCAGAGATTAGTGTTTTTGTTGTTGTTGTTGTTGTTGTTGTTTTCTAACCAGGAAAATCAAAAATGTTCAGGCAATGTGCATGCAGTCTCCTATAGAGTCAGTGCATTCAACACTTAAGTGCAGTCTACAAGGTTTGGTCATGTCCTCAGAACAATGATGCTGAGCACCTTTCTTCTATTGTCTGAGACCATTCTTTCCAAAATAACAGCTTTTAACTTGATAACTTAATAACAGAAGAGAGCAACCCAGTGTCCCCTAATGTTTCAGGGTCTGAGTTTTGCTTGTTTGTTTGTTTTTTAATATAAAAAGAGAAAACACTTGGGGTGATGTTTATCACATTAGACTAGTAGCAATACTTATTTCTTTTATATGCAACGCTTGGCACTGCCTGTGTGGCTAAGCTTTGTGTCTGCACCTTCCAGTCATACCAAATTACAACTTGATGTTTTAAATCAGGGAAGCATATTTTTTAAATGTATCTCTATACTAACAGAACTTATGACTTCATCTATACTATTACACCTGCAAAAATGTATGTGTGTACCTAATATCTTCCCTCTGAGCCTCCCAACTGAATTCAGAGACTGAAAACTTTAAATGAAAATTTTAATCAAAAGGTTGCTATAAACATATCACATTTGCGAGTTTCCTTTCAGGAAATCCCTTCAGAATCAGAGCCAATATATATAAAGTTCTTTGAAGTTAATGTATGTTAGATACTAGTTAGATGGACAGATAGATAGATAAATAGATAGCATAGGTATATATTAGGTACTTATAGATACTATGTGTTAGTTCCATGTGAGATTCATGAAGGACTAATATTTTTTAAAAATAGTTTTTGCATTGACTTGCTTGCTACAGGTGAGATGTGGCTATACATCGTCACACAGATGCTAATTTTACAACTGAGATACGGACTTTTTTTTTTTTTGAAGATTCTTAAAACTGGGCTTTGAAATACAGCAAAGACATGACACAGCCTTCAATTGCATTACTTGGTTTCTATAGTTCATTCATCTAGATTTCAAAGTGGGTCTTCCAGTTCTATTTGGAAAAAAGTTACACCAAATTTCATGTTTTTACTAATGCATGATAATTTGCTTTATCAGAGAAAACTGTAACATTTCTGAGAACTATCCACAGAAATAAAAATATATAGCGCAGATAGAAGACTACATCATTAACTATTTTATTTAGTTACTTCTCAGTTCAGCCTCTCAGAATACAAAGTCGGGTTTGAAAAGCAATGCTGTAGAAGACTGCCTAATGACATACATGGAAGGAAATCTATAACTCTTTTGTTAATATAATTTTTATGGTTGTTGTTACTTCAATTTTTGATTCTGCTTGAAAGAGGAAAAACTCTTTCTGAGAAAGCAACTGCTTTGTAAAGAGGCCTCTGTATACTGTCTCAAGTTGCATTTACAAAGCAAGAATACAAAAAAAAAAATCACGCTACTTGCTTTAGAAACCTTATCTGTTATATAAAGCTATAACCATTCTGCAACAGAGCAAAACCAGTCTATGTAAAATTCATCAGATAGAACTGTGATTCAGCCAAGAGACTAATTATAGCTTTAGAAAATTAAAACAGATGTACTGGTCACCTCTACATGCTCATTCCACCTCAGCACAGTGGCTGTTGAGAATACTCTGATGACATGTCAGAGACCCAAAAGATTTGAGTCTCTTAGTTTTCCTCGCTGTGTAATGAAAAAGATCCCTGTCAATGACTTAGTCATGAGTATTTCTTCTAACTTGTTATGCCATGCTTTTTCACTTTTCCTCCACATGAGTTCATTATTTTCTCTGATAATTAAACTAATACATCCAAATGTAGACATACGGTTGAACATGTTACAGGACTGTAGCATTTAGCAAGTTACTACAATGGCTTAAGTGAAATCCAAAGTAGCTGGTGGCTGTCGAAATGAGGTTGTATTTAGAATAGAATACAGTAGTTCAGTTGTAAGGCACCCTACAAAGATCATCAGGTCCAACTGTCTGATCGCTACATGGCTAACAAAAATTTAAAGCATTTCAATGAGAGCATTGGTCAAATGTGTCTTGAATACTGACAGGCATAACGTATCAACCACTTCTCTAGAAAGCCTTTCCCAATATTTGACCACCCTCACAGTAAAGAAATTTTTCCTGATGTCCAGTCTGAACCTTCCCTGGTACAGATTTGTGCCATTCCTGTGTGTCCTATCTTTGGTTCCCAGAGAGAAGAGACCAGCAACTCCCTCTCCATTTTTCTTCCACAGGAAATTGTAGAGAGCAATGAGGTCACCTCTGAGTCTTCTGTTCACCAGACTAGACAACCTGTGTCCTCAGTCTCTCCTCATAGGATATGCCTTCCATCCCTTTTTCCAGCTTTGTTATCCTCCTCTGGACACTTTCAGTGATTTTAACATTTTATTTACTTATTTATTTTATTGGGGAGCTTAGAACTGCAGACAACAATCAAGGTGAGTCTAAGTGCAACATTATAAAAGGAGAATCACCTCTTTTCACTGTCTGTTTATGCTATGCTTAATGCACCCCAAAATGTGATTTTCCCTCTTGTCTGCCATGAGAAGAAAGGTATTTGGTGTATGTGGGTATTACAAGGTATTATGAAGGTATTTAGTTTATGTGGCAATGTGGGGAGGGACTGCAGGGATTATGCACAGTTATGTGGCAAGGTAATAGAGGGACTGCAGGGGTTGTGTTTGTAAGAAGAGACCTGGGGCTGCCCCCGTGTTGTTCATATCTGGTTTCAGCCAACTCCAAATAGGACTTACCATTGGCCAAAGCTGACCATATCAGCCAAGCTGGTGGTATTTCTATAGTAACATATTTAAGAAAGGATAAAAAAACATTGTGCAGCAGCTATGAGAATGAAGAGTGGGAAAAAAAAATGTGAGAGACACAGCCCTGCAGACACCAATGTCAGAAAAGAAGGAAGGAGAAGAAGTGTTCCAGGTGCCAGAACAGAGACCATGTTGAAGCAGGTTGCTCCTACAAACCACGACACACCCCACAATCCATCAGGTGGATGTGCACTGGAGGAAACTGCAGATCATGAAGAGCCCACCGTGGAGTCAGGAACTGCAGCCTGTGGAGGACCCATGGTGGAGCACTCTATTCTTGATGGACTGTATCTCATGGAAAGTGCCCATGCTGAAGCAGTTCTTGAAGAACTACAGCCTGTGGGAAGAACCCATGTTGGAGTAGTTCATGAAGGACTGCAGCTCACAGGCAAGATCCCACACTGGAGCAGGGGAAGAGTATGTGGAAGAAGGAGCAGCAGAGGAGCTGTTCTGGCTCCCCTTTTCCCTTTTTATCACTCAGCAGGAAGAAAGTGGAAGAATCAGGAGTGAAGTTAAGTCTCGGAAAGTAGGAGGAGTGGGGGGAAGGTGGTTTTAGTTTTGTTTTTATGTCTCACTGCCCTACTCTGTTATCAACCAACAATAAATTAAATTAATCTTCCCCAGGTTGAGTCCATTTTGCCAATGATTGTAACTGGCGAGCAACACCCTTCTTCTTATCTTGACTCATGAGCTTTTTATCTTATTTTCTCCCCCTGTCTTGCTGAGGAGGGGGAGCGAGAGAGCAGTTCAGTGGGCACCAGAAAGCCAGACAAGGTCAACCCACACCTGTCCTCTAGGATGCAGGAAGATTTATGTCCATCCAAGGAGTTCACATCCCTGATGTGAATTAGATATACCTCAATTCAGATCTGTGCTGCTGTGGGTTTCAGCTCCAACACTTACGACAAAATGTCTTACCTCTTTAGCTTTGGCAGGTCTGCGAAGACTTACGTTCTTACCTCATTATAAATTGTTCTGAATAGCAATCTTTGTCTCCTTTGAAAGCATCAGGAAATGTATAGCCAGTCCAAATCCAGTCATTGTGCATCAGTACAGCATTACATTGTTCTCTTCCAGAATCTAAAGCTTTTATCAAAAAAGGTTTTAGCTGTTATGGCGATAGAGATAGCCTCACAAACCATAGCAATAGATGCAATGGCAACTCTCTGCTACTTTAAACGTTGCATTTTGAGGTATGACCTATCCTATTCATCTTAGTGAGTGCTAAATTGGATATCTCTGAAAACACTCATTACATGACACTTCTTTCAGTCCTCATCAAAGCAGGTAGGAAAGGAGATGGAACATTTGTGTTAGTTAAACACAGCTAGGTAGCTAAGCTCCACCATGCCCCTCTCTCACTCTTTGTCCTCAAGAGAACAGGGAGAGAAAATAAGATGAAAAAAGCTCATGGGTTGCAGTAAGGACAGGGAGATTGCTCACCAGTTACCATCATGGTCAAAACAGACTTAGCATAAGGGAGATTAATGTAATTTACTGCCTATTGATAACTGACTAGAGAAGTGAGAACTAGAAGCAAACTAAAAACACCTTCCCCAAATCCGTTCTCTCCTACCTCTTCCCCCTGTGAGGTTCAGGGAAACGGGGAATGGGGCCTGTGGTCAGTCCCTGAAGCATCGTCTCCGCTGCTCCTTCAAAGTCACCTTCTGCCCCTGCTCCATGTGGGGTCCCTCCCACGGGATGCCGTCCTTCCCAAACTGATCCTGCGGGGGCTGCCCACAGGCAGCAGATCTTCAAGAACTGCTCCCACATGGGTCCGTAGCATGGGGTCCATCCGTCAGGAGCAAACTGCTCCAGCACAGGTCCCCCACGGGCGGCAGCTCCCCCCAGATCCCCTGCTCCTACATGGGCTCCTCTCCACGGGCTACTGCTCTGGCCTGGGGCCTGCTCCTGTGGGGGCTCTCCATGGCCCGCAGCCTCCTCCAGGCCACATCCTCCTGCTCCACTGGGGGCTCCTCCATGGGCTGCACATGCTCCATGTGGGACCCATAGGCTGCAGGGGGACAGCCTGCTCCACCAGGGGCCTCTCTACAGGCCACAGGGGAACCTGTGCTCCAGCATTCTCCTTCTTCACTAATCTTGGTGTCTAAAAGATTGTTCCCCTCTACATTTTCTCATTTTTATCTCCCAGCTGCTTCTGCACATTTTCCCTTCCTTAAATATGCTCTCACAGAGGCCCAACCAGCGTCTCTCACTAGGTTGGCTCTAGCCAGCAGCAGATGCCTTTGGAGCCGGCTGGAGCTGGCTCTGATCTGACATGGGGCAGCTGCTGGACTCTTCTCACAGAGGCCACCCTTGCAGCCCCCTAGCTATCAAGACCTTGCCAAGTAAAGCCAATGCATCATTACCTGTTGAACATTTCCACAATACACTGTGAATGAAACTTCATTTGGGCTGGATAAGGGCATCTAAGAGCACCAGGGTTTGCCTTTCCTAGAAACCAGAGGCTCATCCAGAGTCCAGTAATGGTCTGAGATCCTCAAAGAAATAGACAGAGAAGCCACTGGAGAAAAGCCAGTATATTTGATGCCAAAGTAGTAGAGAGCCAAGCCCAGGGGCCTGAGTAGTATAAGTCACAGTGCTCGGAATAGTTATAGGCTCTACTTTTACCAGCTTCATACTTCCTATGAAGGAAGAGGAATTGAAAATTAATTTTCTGACCCAATTTGAACCTTTGTCATATATTACTGTTTAGTCATTCCTTTTTTTTTTTTTTCTTAAGTAGTGTTGCTAAAGGTGAGAGATGTTTTTATAAGGTAACTTGTTGATCTGTTTTGAAGGATCTTTACTTGTGTTTGCACCGTTTCTCTGAGAAACCACATACACCCCTGGTCACATCCCTTGATTCAAGCAGAACTCTGTGTAGTAGACCCAGGCAATCTTTAACAGTAAAGGGGCTCATATAGGTTGGTCTGTGCTTGTCCCAAACACTGAGCGTGCAACATATTCTATTGCATATGGATACATAGAAAAATTGTGACATCTGAAGACACAAAGAGGTGATATAGAAACAGTCATTCCAATCACCTCACGCTTTTCCTTCCAGGGAATTGCTGAAACACTCAGTACAAGAAAATAACTGTAAAATTTTAGACATTTACATTAGGGACCTTAAGGCAGACTTAGCATTTCCAATTTTACTATTGAGGCCTTGATGAGGGATTTCACATCTGAAGCTTTTTGAATGCATTGGACTGAACAACACTAAATGCAATGACTTTAAATTAAAGAAAAATTACAGAAATCTGATGTACTTTTGCCACATGCAAGGACAAAATGTGTTTTAAAATCAAATAAATTGTACATTACAAATCATTGCTTCAAATAGCAATTGCTATATATGTATTATATTTATTATGTAATGTGTATGTATTACATATAGTATGCATTACAAGCTTGAAAGGGAAATTAATGTATAGATAGGCCAAACTGAAGGTCTCAGGTCTACAAAGATTTAGCCTGTGTTTTATCTGAGGTGCAGGAACATTCCCACTGAGCTTCACTGTTTATGTATGTAAATCTTTGTAGACCTTGAGCCATAGCACAGGCGTGAAAAGTACCAAAAGAAATAAGTATTTATTTTCATGACTTTGTGCTTGTGATGCTCTTGAATCACTATTATTATTACTTTATTATGCGCTGTCAGTGTGATGACAAAAAGAATTTTGGTGCAGCTCTGTAGAGACTCTTGTGCCAGACATCTCTCTCTCAGATGTCAGCTCTATTCTATCACAAGGGAGAAACTGATTCTGGAGGTAGCTTTTTTTTGCAAGGACTTCAAAGCAGCTGGCATCTCTGTAACTGTCTCTTTTCAAGACAAAGCAACATTTGTTGATTTCTTTTACAGGTCTTCTTAAATGTAGTATGTGATAATGGCAGATGCATATAAGCTACTTACATCCTTTTATCCGGGTAGGATCATAGAATCACAGAATCATTCCTGTTGGAAAAGGTCTCTAAGGTGATCTAGTCCAACCTTTAACCTAGTAGTTTCTACCAAAGGCCAAACAAAATGGCTATTTCTGTCTTCAAGAAGGGAAGGGGAGGCATGATGGAGAATGCAGCCATTCATCCAGACTTGAGGTAATTAATTTTCAAAGAGGAGACAGAGACCCAGGTAATGTGTAGTGACATAGCAGCACTGAGTGAAGTACTGGGCCTGACTGTAACCCCTTTCCAGTGTCCTGTGGCACAGGGGCCATGACAAACCTTCACTCTACCAAAGTCACCATGTTCAGCTTCCTCACTGCTAATGGCAAAGAGATTATCTCCAAAAACATTCCAAGTATGATGATAATGAGCAGGGTTGTTCATGGAAGAGCACTACAAACAGTGACAAAGGCAGTGTCTCTCCATGCGCTATGTATGCATACAGTATATACACTTTTTTTTTTCTCTCAGTAGCTTTTCTTTTTCCTGCTTTGCAAGAACTTGATGACATTTTATAGTTTACAATATGTAGGATTTAATGAATATGGAATTTAAGGCTACCTCAGCATTGTGCATTCAGATGAGGTCTAAGGCCATTCTTGAGTCTGCTTCCCATCTATATTGTTCAGTTGCTATTATTTAGGAATTTGCCTGCTCCCTAGTATTTAGGCCTAGAAACACACTAGTCAGAGCAACGCCAGCTGGCTGTGCCAGGAAGTAGAGGATGGTGCTGCCAAACTGGTAAGTCACAGATTGGAGGCAGAGATTTCACCTTTTAACATGAAACTTAAGAAAAAATAAAATCAATAAACTATTTAGTCCAAAAAAACACATGTAGATAGTTGATTCCTGTGATCCAAAATTATATAAAAGCAGACTGTAAAATCAGAATAACTGAAAATAATGTATCTCTATCAGTCTTTTTAAAAGAAATACTTCTTGATCTGTCAAAAATTATGAACTCATCGCAAATAGTCACAATTCAGTTGATGTCTGTCTGCTTACAGAATATGATTGTTCTTTTCTTCTCCTTACTGGCTTTTAGTTATAACTTAAGTAAGTATAAGCAGTAAATGCTAAAAATCAAATACAGGTGTTACTTCCTAGCAACAACTGGGCTGAAGAATGACTCCCTATTACCCTTCTCCATTGTTTTTGTTTGGTTGGTTGGTTTTGTTTTTGTTTTGTTTTTGAAATACGGGCTAGAAATTTTATGAAAATGCACCCAAGCCAATACTGATTTTCAAACCCGGAAATGCTTTGTCTCCTTTTTCTCCATTATACTCATTTTCCACCTGAAGCATAATTGCTTCCAGTCATAGCCCTTCTCCTACTGTTCATTCTGACAGATTGTATCATCCTCTGTTCATAAAATTTTCCTCAGCTATAATCAGGTGAATTCCCTCGCACTTAACTTTCTTCACTAGTATCCCATGGTTTCTCCCAGAAAAAAAGAAATGGGAAAAAAAAAAAAAAAGGTAAGTTATGTTGTTATGTTGGCATTTTATAAAACTAAGCAGAAAAATGCACAATTGAATTCCAGTTCATTGAATTAATTTCATTCTGAATTCATCCTGAATCTTCAGTTCATTCTGAAACTTCTTGACCCATGATGTCACCTACACCTTTTAATCAATATTTTATCAGTAAACAAAATAAAATGTAAAATGGATAGCCACAGTGCCGGGATGAAAGAACGAAGAAGGCATGGCTGTATGAAGAGGAACAGTAGATTCATGTGAAAATTCATGCAAAAATGTAGAAAAATACATTCTAACTTTAAACACAGCTAATCAGTTAATTGCATGCTTAACATTAATCAAAGAAGCAAATCTCATATGAACGGAAATAAATTAAAAAGCTAACTGAGTAGAGATGGGCTGCTCAGGCTTGTCTTCTTCACTCACTTGCATGCTTTGAAGTCAGGGGTCTTTGTGCTACAGTTTACATCCACCTGTCCATCCACCCTATAGTTGGCACACCTACAACCCTTAACTATGAAGAAAGAATTTGAGTCTTCATATTCTGCAACTGATCCTCTATGGAATCTCCCTTCCTACATGTACAGACATGGACACACACAGACTATTCTTGAGTAAAAGCAACACTTCACACACTCTTTTTTCACTGTAACCTCCTACAGATAAGATCAGACTACTCAGAAAAAAAAAAAGAAGAAGAAGAAGAAGAAGAAGAAGAAGAGGAAGAGGAAGAGGAAGAAGGAGAAGGAGAAGGAGAAGGAGAAGGAGAAGGAGAAGGAGAAGGAGAAGGAGAAGGAGAAGGAGAAGGAGAAAGAGAAGGAGAAGGAGAAGGAGAAGGAGAAGAAGAGAAGGAGAGAAGAAGAAGAAGAAGAAGAAGAAGAAGAAGAAGAAGAAGAAGAAGAAGAAAAAGAAGAAGAGGAAGAAGAAGAGGAAGAAGAAGAGGAAGAAGAAGAAGAAGAAGAGGAAGAAGAAGAGGAAGAAGAGAAGAAGAAGAAGAAGAGAGAAGAGAGAAGAAGAAGAAGTATCACTTGGGTCTAGCTTTAGTGTTTGCAGAAGCAGAAATATTTTGAGCACAATTTGCATATCACTACTATAGTTTGTGAAGAATAGCTGGGGTTGCACTAAGTTTCAACTTTTATACATTTGTAATAGTAAAAAGGCTATCTATTAAAATGGGAAATAAAAATACTTTAGGAACCACTGGAAGGTTTCTTGATATTTTTTTTTTTCATTGATTCATCTGTTTTACTCTTAAATTTTTACTCTTTCTTATACTGTTTGTAACATGATATATATCTAAACATAGTGGAGAGTTGTTATATGTATCTTATGAAGCAGCTTGCAACACAGGATAATACTCATCTTCATGGCTTTCTGATCCTGGTCACAGCTAGTGGTCCACACAGCTAATAGATTAGACCCTCTTTTGGGAACTCCATGCTCTCATGTAGAAAAATAAATTAATTAAAAAAAATCATTAGGCAGATAATTATGAACTAAAACAGCATTACGGAATTAGTAGAAGGCATTTACTATTCAAATGAATTTCTACAAGCAGTAACAATTCTGAAGATGAAATGAGTTAAAGATAAAATAAAACTCTTCCTTAAAATTAGGTACTTTGGATGAATAATTTCATTGCAGAGAACAGCATTGCTTATTTCATTGTTCAATTTTGTGTGTATGCGCATGTCAAGGCAATAAGTAGCTAGAATACTTGGGCTTCTCAACAACTGAAATTGAATAAACCAAGAGAAAAATGATCAATTATAGTAAATATTTGTTGCAATTTAAGACCAAATTGACAGAATGAAAACTAGATAGACTCAGATAACCAAACTCTTTATTTACAGAAATATGCAGAGTTTTACAGTACTCAGTACTAGAGATTGTCTCCATATTTGGTTTTGATTAGTCTACTCTCCTCAAATAGATGTGGGAGGAGAGTACTCCATCACAAATATCTATAAACCATGTAATATTGTACTTGGTTATAAATGATCCCTAAGCTTTTTGCAGACCAGTAAAATCTGCAGCTCACAAGTGGCCTTTATTTCCTAGAGATTCAAATTTGACTGCACACTACAGTTTCAGGACTGAGCCTTACAGTTGTCTTCTTCAGCATACAGAATGACTGTCAAGAGATTTACATTGCACGTCTTGAACATTAACATCCAATATTAATGATTCTTGCTACTTTTATAAGGGGGAACAGAATGGTAAATAAATGGTGATTAAGGTAAGGAAAGTATTTTATTTTTTCCCAAGTTCTAGGTAAAGTGCATTTTCTTTACTCTTTTCCTTTTATAGAAGACACATTCTAGCCTCAGTCTGTGATGGCATTGGTATCAAGAAGTTTTCCCCTATGAACGTAGAGCAGTTGGTGACTAAATTCATAAGTGAATTAAATGTTTGTGAAGGGAACCAGATGATAGCCTCAAGGCTGAAAGGATTCTTCTCTATGCAGTTCTAACAAAATTCAAGAACTAGCAGCATTTCCCTCAAACACTTCACGGTGATGTCATTAGTCTGTCTTGAAGAGGTCACAACTCTAGGGGGTCAAAATAGTTTAGTAAGATCTGAATTTGAACACACTGCCCCAGATAAATGAGGAACAAAGCAATGGAAATGATAAACAATAGAAATGGAAAGAAATCAAGATACTTAGATGTGCCCTATTTTACCCTTGCCTAGTGAAAAATCAATATAATGGTCCTAAAGTGGATTAAGCTATGGTGTTTTTCACTAACTGAGGAACTGGTCAATGAACAAATAAATACATTTACATAGACAGTTTTTTCTTTCATTTTTGAGGAACAAATGCAGCACTAATCAAATGCAAAATGGTGGATTAGTTACATATTCTTGTATTGATCAACTTTTTGTCTGAAGTCAGTAGCAGCAATAAACATCTCCAAATATTCTACAAGACCATAAAGATATTTTTATTTTGTATTGCATTTAGTTAAAAAAAAAATTATGTGCGGAAGCTTCTCAAAACACAGGGCAAACCCATATCAATGAATGATATGACTATTAAAATATTTGCAAAGCATTTTTAGTTTGTAACTGGAATAACCATTAGAGTTTCAAATTTTGTTTTTCCCTAGTTGAATCTAGGTTCTTCTGATCTCCTAGTGAATATCTATTAATTTAAACAACTTGTAATTATTTTGATCAAAATAATATTGTTTCTTTCCGAAGTACACAATTAATGTTCTAATACCACATTCCCTATAACTCCTGATTACCTAAAAAACAGCATTTGATAGGAGTTTAATATGACTTTTCTTCGTGTTTGTGGCATTAGGTGTTCTGCCAATTTTACCATCTTTGCTATAACAATCCATGGAAGTAACTCACTGTTCCATTCTACTGTCTGGATAATTGATACTTTACTTTTATTTGAGGCCTCATAAATAGCAAGCTCATATTGGACTTCCTCAAGTAGTGTCTCAACTGGTATGTCAAAGATCAGTTTGGATCCTCTCTGTTTTGTTGTTTATCATTTTTTGTTTGCCTTTTTTTGTTTCTTTGTTGTTTGTTAGTTGTTGTTGTTTTGGTTTTGACCTGGACAGTATATGTAATAAAGTCAAAAATTAAAATTCCCACTTAGGCAACACACTTGAAATCTATTTAAAATTTTAATAAAATAATTAGGGGCCTTCCCTTTCCTTTCTTAGCCCCTTAGGGCCAGTAAGTAACAAGTTGACATTTAGTGATACCTAGTGAACAGATTTTATTGAAAGAACTAATGACGAATTTCTTGTTAAAAATATGAATAAAATTCTATGTGACTGACAACTGTTAATAGTTTAATTTGGAAAAATATCAGGCAGTATATTATGTCTTCTGTATAGAGATGGATAATGTTATAATGTGCTGTTAAAAATCAAGAAATTGTTTAGGTTTCCTTAAAAAGACAGAAGTGATCTCCCCAGAGGCCGACAGGAATATCAATGGTCTTCTTTGATGATAACTCAGATTTAAAACATAAAACCAGAAAGATCACTCTCAGAACTAGAAAATTTTCTATGGAAGATAATACCATTTGAAATAAAATTTCAAATTGTATTAAGCTATTGTGACTTTAAAAGTACTTCAGAAAATGGATGGAGTAGAAAAAAAATATCTAGAACATAAACTAGAAATGTAGTCTGAGATTCCATTCTCTCAAGAGTAGAAGTAATTAAATGGCTATTGCATATTTATTGAGTGTTTTCACCAACTACGAAACCAACATATGCACATACTGAGTCAACGAAAGGTGATTGCAAGTACCTTCAATCAAACCCTAAACAACTGTGCTTTGTAGCTTCAGTGAAACCCTGAAATGAGAAGAACACACAGATTTTGGAGTGTTGATATTGTTCTATATTGTGGCTGGTTGTCTTTGTCTGGCTTTTGTAACATGTACACTGCAATGTTTCCCTGAGGTGGACCTGCGGAATGGCTCATGTTGAGACCTACATAAGAGACTGAGGAGTCTAACTTGGGTACATGTAAGATAGAGATTGCAAAAAACATTTATTACAATGGAAACTATACCCATTCTGAGTAGGCAGCAACATATTTTTCTTTTGATTTCCTTAGACCATCTGTCTCAGCCATTTTTATTTATTTATTTATGTTTGTTTATTTATTTATTTGTTTGTTTATTATTTCCCAAGCAATATAGCACTTCAAGGCTACTGTGTCAGCATTTAGCAAAGATAAAGCTGTACACTGCAATGAGGTTTCTCTACCCTCAGCCTCCTCTTTTCCAGGCTGAACAAACCAAGTGACCTCATCTGCTCCTTGTATGTCTTCCCCTCTAGTCCCTTCACCAAGGAAAGCTTACTCAAGGAAAACTGCTTTCTAATTTTAGAAATGACACACTTTGTCTCTGAATTTGTGGATGGAGAGCTTCTCCATGACAATTTTGAGATTTTTCAAATTCTCTAATGAAAGGATTTACAAAAGACACTCTGACTGAGATGATCATTATTTCTTCTTGTGGCTTTGTTATGTTTTTTTCTTCCTCCCCCTTCAGATTTGCTTTTCTTTCTTTTATAATTCAGTGATGACAGTCCAAAATTGTAATTGCTGTGTTTGATTTTTTTTATTTTTATGTTTAAGTTTGGGTATTAGTGTAGCACGGCAAAGATGTAAAATACTACAAATCTCAACAGGCATTAAGAGAGATAATTATGAGAATTGGCCTACAAATTTATTTAGAATTCAGTAACGTAAAACACCTCTTCTTTTTGTAAGACTGAATCCTTTGAATCTAACTGAGGTGTAGTTTGTGTGTTAGGAAAGTTGCTTTTGAAGGAGCAAGTTTCATTAAATTCCAGATCAGTAAGAATTCAGGGACAGCAGCTCTAGTTTAACAAATATACTTGACTTTTCTAAGGATAATTGAGCAAAGTGACAGAGGGATGTAGCTGTCATTATTTTGTTTAGAGTTCTAGCACATTTTATTTTGCATGACAGATAAAAGTCATCTTGAAAATAAAGTCTCTTGAGGTTATAGGAGTAATAAAATAAACCGGAACGTGGCTAGAAGAAAGGAGTAAATATCTATGATTTATGTAGTAAACATGGGCTAAAAGGCAGTCATTTTTGCAGTCCCTTAGACAAGGCACAAATTTGCACATTTGTTATTTTTTATGTAGATCCTTAATCTCTTTTCTAACAGTAAATTATAGAGTTTGTAAAGTATATTAATTAGTTTTTAATCCCTACAGAATGTAATTATGCATTAGCAACCTAATTCTCATTCATGGTGAAGCTAGGTAGTCAAAGTCAACATAGATTAATTAGGTAACAAGTGTCAATTTATTTTATCTCCTTTAAAAGTACTTATTTTAATGCAACTTTATGATATTTAGGCAGAAAAAAAAATCTTTACCTGTTTATGTTAAAAAAATAAAAAGTGTTAATAACTGATGTAATAGTTGTATAATAAGGTATGTTAATTCCTTGCCTGCTGCTAGTCAGTGGTTAAATTTAAAGTGCTGACGTACTATCGTACTATCAAGTTTTTTTGTTTTGTTTTGTTTTGTTTTTTTTTTATCTTTACATTAGATTGGATCTAGAAACCAAACTTGTACAGCTCTAGACAAAAGTGTAACTTGGTAAATGAAAGAGAAGCCTGAGCAGAAATGTACGGAAATCTTTTTTCTTGAATAGAATCATATTTCTGCAGAGCTCTTACACTTATTTGAACTATATGCATGGTAAGGTTGAGCATATTCCTAATTTTGTTGTTTTGGCAAATTGGTTCTAAGCCACCTTCTTTTGAAGGAAGACTGTAACTGACTCTTTAAGGAACTCTGAAAATGTAGAGGACAAAGCATTTAAGCCCAAAGCCTGAAATGTACAGGAACAGTGTGGGAACAAAGAGTGCAAGAATGAAATAGAAGTTAAACTGGAAGTTAGTTCTTTGCCTTAACAGTGCGTGTACAGCTACATAAATATTAAGAGTTACAAAAGGAAATCATAGAATCTTAGAATAGTTTGGGTTAGAAGGGACCTTAAAGATTATCTAATTCCAACCCCCCTGCTACGGGCAGGGTCAGCTTCCCATAGACCAAATCAAAGTCCCATCCAACCTGGCTTTAAACACTTCCAGGGGTAGGGCATCCACAGCTTCTCTGGGAAACCCGTTCCAGTGCCTCAGTGCACATTAAAGAATTTCTTCCTTGTATCTAATTTAAATCTACTCTCTTTTAATTTAAAGCCATTACTCCTTGCCCTATCACTACACTACCTGACAAAGAGTTCCTCCCCATCTTTCCTGTAGGCCCCCTTTAGGTATTGGAAGGTTGTTACAAGGTTTCCCTTGAGCCTTCTCTTATCCAGGCTGAACCAGCGCAACTCTCTCAGCCTGTTTTCATATGAGAGGTGCTCTAGTCCAATAACCATCCTTGTGGCCCTCCTCTGGACTTGTTCTAACACTTCCATGTCCTTGTGCTGGGAGCCCCAGAGCTGAACACAGTTCTCCAGGTGGTGTCTCAGAAGGGCAGAGTAGAGGGGAAGAATCACCTTCCTCGGCCTGCTGGCCATGTTTCTTTTGATGCAACCCCGGTCGGCTTTCCAGGCTGCAAGAACACATTGCCGGCTCATGTAGAGCTTCTCATAAACCAGTCAAAGATTTATTCTAAATGGAGTCAAAGATTTAAGGCAGCTTCTTTCTTACTCATACGTGATATGATAAGCATGGAATCTCAAATAACTTTTGCAGCTATGATTAGGAAATATTAGGGAGTATTTGGGCAACAAGCTTGTTATTAAATGACTGTGAAAGTTCTATTTGCAGTTTTTACTGACAACCAAGTGCTTGGGATAGGTAGTACAAAAACACTCTGAGAAATCATAAAGCATTTTAACTCAATATTATTATATATTTTTTGCTTTTTCATTATTAAGTCTGGATGACTTGGCACAATATACTTCTACAAAAGGACCTTCAGATTTTGGATCTATTAACAGTGCATAAAATATTTATTAACTTACGGTATATAAGGAGTAAATTGGCAATTGGCAGGCATCAGTGAGACATAGATTAACATAACACCACTGCTGTGTTCAATGCTTTCTAAGCAGTCTATTTCAGACCAGAATTTTTTAACAGACACTTCTTTTATTCTTCACTAAAGGCATAAAAGGCATTTAAGTTGGTTTGTTCATTTGCTATTGCTTTGTCTGTAGTCATAACTCTATGTTTTGTATTGACTGGAAGAAAAGATTTAGCATGTCATCAATCATTTCTGAGAATGCCATCACATCCAGCTATTTAGCAGAGAAAGGGATTTTCACTATGTGAAAATCAGCAACAGAACCTCATGTTAGGTTCTGGAACAGTTCTGTGATCTTGTTACAATAGGGGGTGGGGGTGAGGGGAGAAGTGGCAATGATAGCAAGATGCGGCTGTAGGTTAGCAGGGGCCTGTTTCTTCACCATGATCTCAGCAGGGTTATCATTCTTGTTGAAGCGGAGTGGCTTGCTTCCCAAATGGCTTGTGCCAGGCAAATTTTCTCAGATAAATAATTATCAACGTGCTGAGAGGGCAAAAGAGAATTTTCCAGTTCACTCATTGCTTAAACTATGCATTTCTACTCCATACCACGCAACTGTATGATCAACAGCATGTTGTTACCTTCTGTAGTTGCTGCTGTTCTTCCTCCATAGAGTAATTCAAAAAACTGATAGCTTAGAAACTTCAAGGTACTTCAGAAAGCAGTAAAAATCTCAGAGGCCATCTGACATTTTGGGATCACTGACACTTTTACCCCCTGCAATTTTATCTTATCATACTAGGTCAAGAGCTTCAAAGAAAATATAGGTATTTTCCTTTTAAAATGTGTTCTAATGGTGGAAAAAAATAATAATAATAAAAAAAAAAAAGTTCAGCAGAATTGGATTTACCCAAGATTGTAGCATTTGAAAATTTCACTGTAAATTTTAAAATATGCCCTATCCTTACTGAGGGTCCCAAGTTAAGCCAGTTAAGAAGAAAAGATAAGGATATCACAAAAGGAGGCTTAAAGTTTTTTCATATTGAGTTAAAAATGTTCAGTAATGTTTTCATTTGCTTAAAATACATATCTACATTTTTTTTTTCCCCATGAGAACATTAAAAAGTCTAATCTCTTATAGACAAGTTCTGAGTGAGATGTGGATCTCTTGATCTAACATTTAATTTAGAAAGGAATGTTAAATATCCCCGAAATCGTTCACATAGAATTTTCTCAACCAAAAATAAAGTTATAATTAAATCATATTTTTCACAGGAAAATGTTAGTTAGAGTGAAATATCAGTCTTTAACAGGAAATACGAAAATTATTTTCATTGAAATTAACTTTTATAAACTGTACACAACAACACAACAGTTTTCATTTAGTATAATTTTTTCTTTATCTTATAAAAACAAACCCCCAAAACACAAAGAAACAAAACCTCTCTACACAAATTAATGTGGTATGACGTACTGAAAGTCTTATTAAAACTGACTAAAAAATAAATAAATATTACAGTTTTTTTTTTCTAATAGACTGTTTTAACTATCTGAATAATCATTGACTAACCTTTTTTAATTTTTTTTGTCTTTTGTATTTTTTTTTGGCAATATTGAGTCCATCTCACAAAAAAAAAAAAAAATTTGTTCTTGAGGAGGAGAGCACTTTTGATGGGTTGGAAATATGAAATCAGCCAGTTTTGTACAAACCAGTACCTTTGTAACTTACTACATTGTGAAGCTGTCAAAAGATCACTCACAGCAAAACACAAATCTGAAAGTTGAGAAAGAAATCTGAAAAATGAGTTCTATGGATGAATAAAATTCACATTCATTTTCTGTTGATTCAGCTTGATATAAATAAATCAGAAATTTAAACAAACAAACAAACAAATAAATAATTTAAAATAAAAAAATAAAAATAAAAAGGAAACAAGGACACACAATATTTCTTTAAAAATAAATAAAAAACATTGACCTTTCATTAGGACTTATAAACCTATGCCATGCCTATATATGTGTTAGCTGATGTATATTGTGTTATTCTTATTTATCCTAATTGGTCTTATGTCATGGAAACATACCTGACTTCTCTGCTCACCTACGGTTTATAAGAACTTTATTCCCTCCAAATTAAAATTCTTACTGTTGGGAATAAGTATAGAAATGGTAATGGAGCCAGCTCATTAAGTAGTTTTTGTGCATATGTTAAGTTGCAATGGCATTTCACTTTTCAAACCACTAATAAGCAATTCTTAAAGATGGTGACTAAGTACTGCTTTTCTTATCAGTGATACCTTAAAAGATACAAAAAGATACAAGATACAAGCTTGTCAGAGACAAGCAGAACTAAATATAGAAGTACTTATTAACATGGAAAGTTCATTAAGAAATCAAATGATATTGATAACATTTGTGTCATTTCTTAACACTTCTGTTCATGCACCAGTAATACATGGTTTCTGCCAATAATCACAACACATGAAGATCTTGATATTTGTGGGGGATCTTTCCGAGAGCTAAGGGATCTTTCCGAGTCACATAAATCTTTTGATCATTATCAGAGTGCAACAATTGAACAAAAAAAATGTCATGCTACAGGGTAAATGCTGAGAAGCAGCAAATCTGAGCTCACACCCTAGGTAAAACTACAGGTATAGGTTAATATGCTGCAGAGATATTAAGGAACTAATTTAATGAAAGATAAAAAGGTAATTTTTATGTAGAATCCTAGTCATTTTGAGAGTCTTCTTTCTCCCCTGCTAAGAATGTTGTTAATAAAGCAAAATACAATAGTATTTCTGATTGTGGACAACTCATTCTTTATATTTTACTGCAGTGTTTTTTCCTGTCTTTCACAGCATATGGCTGGCTAGTTTTAAGACGTAATATTTGCTGTTATAGAGACTATACAGACACAGCACTGCTCCAGGATATGAAATGGTTCGTAAATGTTTGAAAAAGGATTCCTGCCTCATTAGTTTTCATAATGTATCACTGCCCCGCAAGCAAAAGGTTATCCTCTTCTGACACCCCCAGTGCATATGACTGCTAAGAGGAAGGATACCAGTCTCACAAATGAGCAGTTTTAGTTTGGCAAATTTTTGTTTCTAGTTCTATTTAGATGAAAACCGGAGGTAAAGGGGGGGGGGGGGGGGGGGGGGCAGGGTGAAGGTTGTTGGTGTTTTCTGTTCTAGTGTTTTTGTTCTTTTTTTTCATCTCAAAGTATGCCCATCCTGCTGGAGTACTATGGATTGACATTTCTAAAATAAACCCCTTGGAGATCCACAAAGCAGACAGCTGGAAAGCTGACACATAAAGGAAAGAATAAAGGCACTTTTATATTTTTTGCTGAAGCAAATGATGGCACTTAAAAGTCTTCAGTCCATTTTTAAGTCAAACTGTTTTTTATGTTTTTGTTTGTTTGTTTGTTTGTTTGTTTGTTTTGTTTTTGTCTTTCTTTTTCCTCTACCCTACTATTATTATAAAAAATGTGTCAGATTATGGTAATGCAAAAAGATTAGTAGGGGGAGAAGCTCATCTTTTCATTGACAGAAATGCATGTACTTAGGCATCATACAGAGTTGTGTTCGGTTCTTTATAACCGTCTGATCTGATTTATTAGCCATTCACCTACAACAGAAAACTCAAAAGCTTAAATTACCCTTCTAAAACAGACATATTGGCAAAGAATTTAGAATGGGATTCACATTGCCTGAAATTCCTTAAAATCATATCAGTATACACATCCATATCCAAATACACAGATTAGATTTAAAAAGTTTTCACTGGTTGGAAAAATGAATATATATATATAGATAGATAGATAGATAAATATATCTATATAAGTAACAACAAATACCACCACCACAAAATAAATAATTAAACAAACATACCAAAGAAAAAACTAAGGGCAGGGACAGACCACGATTTTCTGTGTAAGGAAGCAGGGAAAAGATTCCCTGGGAAGAAAAGAGAAACAAAATGTTCAGGGAGGGTTTTAGCTCAGCAAGACAGAAAAAAAAAAAAAAAAAAAAAAAGAATAAAAAAAGTGGTTGGAAACAGTTAACAGTGACACAAAAAGTGAGACAGGAGGAAAACAGTTCATGTTATATTGCACTAAGATAAGTTATAGGAAAATAAATTAAGAAAAATATACATAAATGTGTAAATGAAGACTTATAAACCATAAATGATTTAGATTTTGAGACAGGAGAAAATATTAAATATAGAAAGACAGTTTAGCCAGTAGTAGGGAAAGATTTTAAAAAATAGCAAATCACCGAACTTTCATAGGGGTTAATCAGGTAATGGTAACAGTAGTAGATCTCCATATTGGATAAGTTAATTTGCAGCTATACTGCTTCCAGAAACTGAGTCAGCTTTTGGTACATGAACTACTCTGTCCACATACTCTTTTTTAAAACATTCCTGGAAGGAAAAGTACATGATTAGGTTTCTTCTTCTTAATTGTTTTTTTTTTTTTTTTGTTTGTTTGTTTCTTTATAACAAACATGATTCTGCTTTGGGAAGTTGAATTATTATTTTGCTACCCAGTGATGGAGTACTTCCAGCTTTTATAAAGAGAGAGAGTCATATGACATTAATATTGCACTATAAACCAGAATTAGATAGGTAGGAATATTCATATTTAACTTAAATCATCTGAGTAGTCAAATACAATGCCAAGTTAGCTAAGAACTGCTAGTAACAGAATGGATACAATTTTCAAATGCAGATATGAAGTGTGGACATCTATCTAACAAGGTCTGATCTGTAAATACAGCACTGCTGAATCATCTATCACTTTTTTCTTGTTTGAACAGACAAGAGTTTAACTTTGCCATGTGGTTAAAAACTATATCAGCAGGGGGCTGGATTGCAGAGGGTTGCTACACTTTCTATTAAATTCCTTGTTTTTGTCTTTTACATGCCCTAGATGGCCCAGAGATGGAATCTACTTTGGTCTGATAGAGATCAGAATGAAAAGCTGATCTTGAACATGGAGTTCCAGGAAGCGTCCCTGACTCAGTATTGGAATGCCAGAATTTAGATTGATTAAATGATTAAGACTAATCAAGGATAACGGAATCATTCCTGAAAAAAAAATCTTGTAGAAGACTGGACATAAATGTACATAAATGTACAAATGGACATAAATGTTATGTACACGTAGGCAAGTAATGCAGCTCAATAGCAGGGGATCTACCAGGTGAAACAGATGGTGCTAAAGATCCAATGTCCACACCACTAATATTACGTTGAAGTTTACTTCAGATTTGTTGCAATTTGATCCTGAGACCTAATTTCCCAATAGCTGTTGGATTGCATTTAATGTCCTAGGGCACATCTTCCAGATTAGTTCATCTGAAAGAAATCTAGCTCTTACACTCCTGAGATTGCCCTACTCTGAGAAACAAAGCAGTTTGAAAAAAATAAAATAAAATATAGCTTTCAAAATGATCTAAAGACAATTAGCTATTCAAAATGTTACTTTAGATGCATGCACCAGAAGTGGATTTTTACTTTCTGACATGAGTTTACAATCTTATGTCTGAAAATGAAGAGAACTCTGCTTCCTCTGAGAGATCCAGAAAGGATATCAAGAAAATTTTCTCCTATCATCTTCACTCGTAGACTCCAAATATGACATTTAGCTTGAGCCAGATTGAGGGATATATTGATTTGACAGCCACTATTTATGATAACAAACGTTGTTTTCTCTTACAGGGAGCTGACATCTGCTTTTCTCTGATGGAAATGAAATTACAGAGAAGAGAGAAAAAGGAAGTCATTCATGACTCATTACATTTTCATGATAATGAATGTTTTTATAGACAACAGAAGACAAATGTTCACCACATACATTTTAATATTTTAAATTATCATGCCTTACTCCTAAAATGTATGTGTTTATTGTGTTATTACCTGCAAGATACGAGGGGGTCACATCTAAAAATAGCTGCCTGTTTTTGTATACAAAGTGTATATCCTAGAGTAGGACATGCAAACCTTAAAACCAAACTCCATAGAAATCTATGTTTGTACCCTATAAACCTAAATAATAAGCCCTTCTCTGTCATTTAATTTGCTTTCCTGTTGTATATATTTTAACAATTATCAGAATGTCTGTACTCTATTAATATCAACATAAATGCTATAGTTTATTTCCTGACCTGCTCTTCAGAATATACATATCTAAGATATCTTTTTATAAATTTAATGGTCAAGTTAGAATCATAGAATCATAGAATCATTAAGGTTGGAAGAGACCTTCAAGATATCTGGTCCAACTATCACCCTACTACCAATATCACCCACTAAAACATGTCCCTAAGCACCAGGTCCAACCTTTCCTTGAACACCCCCAGGGACGTTGATGCCACCACTTCACTGGGCAACCCGTTCCAATGCCTGACTACTCTTTCTGAGAAGAATTGTCTCCTAATTTCTAACCTAAACCTTCCCTGGTGCAACTTGAGCCCATTCCCTCTAGTCCTATCACTAATTGTCTGTGAGAAGAGGCAAATGCCCAACTCCCTACAATTTCCTTTCAGGTAGTTATAGAGAGCAATAAGGTCTCCCCTGAGCCTCTTCTTCTCCAGTCTAAACAACCCCAGTTCCCTCAGCTGATCCTCATAGGACCTGTCTTCCAGGCCCTTCACCAGCTTCGTAGCCCTTCTCTGGACATGTTCTAGGGCCTCGATGTCCTTCTTGTAGTGAGGGGCCCAAAGATGAACAGGGTACTCGAGGTACAGCCTCACCAGAGCAGAGTACAGGGGGTCAATCACCTCCCTGGTCCTGCTGGCTACACTATTTCTGATACAAGCCAGGATGCCGTTGGCCTTCTTGGTCACCTGGGCACACTGCTGGTTCATGCTCAGGTGAGCATCAGTCAGCACCTCAAGATCTTTTTCCTCTGTACCCCAAGCCTGTAGCGCTGTATGGGGTTGTTGTGGCCAAAGTGCAGGACCTGGCACTTAGCCATGTTGAACCTCAGCCCATTGGCCTCTGCCCATTGACCCATCCTGTCCAGGTCCCTCTGCAGGGCCTTTCTACCCTCCAGCAGATTGACACTTTCCCCCAACTTGGTGTCGTCTGCAAACTTTTGGAGGGTGCACTCAATTCCTTCATCCAAACCATCAATAAAGATATTAAAGAGGATGGGCCCTAACACCGACCCCTGAGGAACACCACTGGTGACCAGTTGCCAGCTGGATTTCACTCCGTTCACCACCACTCTCTGGGCCCAGCCCTCCAGCCAGTTTTTAACCCAGCAGAGAGTGTACCTGTCCAAACCATGGGCTGCCAGCTTCTCCAGAAGAATACTATGGGAGACCATGTCAAAGGCCTTGCTGAAGTCTGGGTAGACTGTGTCAACAGGCTCTCCCTCATCCACCAGGAAGGTCACCCAGTCATAGAAGGAGATGAGGTAGGTCAGGCAGGACTTGCCTTTCATGAACCCGTGCTGACGGGGCCTTATCCGCCAGTGAACCCGCATAAATTGCATGACTGAATTCAAGATGACCTGTTCCATCACCTTTCCTGGCACCGAGGTCAAGCTGACAGGCCTGTAGTTCCCTAGGTCCTCCTTATGACGCTTTTATAGATGGGCATCACATTAGCAAGTCTCCAGTCATCCATGATCACTCCAGATGACCAAGACCACTGACAGATGATGGAAAGCAGCCCAGCAATCACATCTGCCAGCTACCTCAGCACCCTCGTGTGGATCCCATCTGGTGCCATGGATTTGTGACGGTCCAGGTGGAACAGCAGGTCTCTAACTGTTTCCATCTGAACTGTGGAGGGGTTCTTCTGCTCCTCATCCCAGACTTCCAGGTCAGGAGGCTGACCACATCTAATCCACCAAAGTAGTCCGCAAGTCTATGGTTGCTCTTCTACTTTTAACATTCTGATACAGAAGTGCTGAAATATGCTTAGGGACACTTTTATTAAATTAAATCCATTTGCTTGAACTTTACTATTTGTTAACATCTTCCTAGAATTTAGTTTGTTGTCCAGGCTAATCTATATGAAAGGATCAGATCTGATTTAGTTTTATTGATTCAAGAGTGAAAGTAGTCTGAAGGACTATAAGCTGTGAAACAAGAAGCTGTACTATTTTATAGAAATTCATTCTCTCTTGTATACACAAACACACATGCTTATTGTACCATGCTTATTTCTGTATTTTCCACAAAGCGTAGACAGTCTGGGCAAGAGCGATTCTTAACAGGCCTATCCATAGCTTTTAAATCCATTGTGGGCTAAAATAATGGTCTCTAAAGAAGACTGTTCCTAAACATAAAACAACTATTACATTTAAAAATGCATATTTTCTTCAGGGTTATGCACAAATGGTTTTAAGAAATCTGGTTTAGCATGGTCCCTCAAATCTATCTTGCTAAAACACATGTATGGCACTAAAACACAAAGAATTTTCTGTACAAATATATAGATATATACAGACATTCATGTTTACACACTCTCATGTTTATATAAATATGCAAAATGTATAGATGTAAGTCCTTTAATTGCTGAAATGGTTTTTGGCTTTAATTTTTTTAACTTCATAGACAATATGATAAGAAATGCATTTGTATTTAACTACTTCCTGATGTTCAATACCAAATATTTTTGTTTTAAAATATATTGCAGGTTAATTTCAAAATGCTTATGATTTTTAGTTTAGTAATAAAGAAAATTGTGCCAGGAATTACCATTCTGTATTTATTTCAGTATTTCTGAATATATTTCCATTTCTATTCTGCATAAATATCAAGTCACATCAAAAAAAAAGTTATGATATGAAACCAGGAAATATTTTATTCTTCAAGAAACATGTGAAAACTATCCTATGGCCACTCGTGCCCTATATTCCTGTGCAAAACTTCTGCACTGTTAGACTAAACTGAGAACATAGATAACATGCCTGAAAGCAGTGTTATTTCCCTGTGAAAATCCAAGGAGATGAAGTCAGACTTTATCCTTTATTGTTTCAAAATGAAATATCATTTGTACAGTTAAAACTTTTTAGCTTAAAAAATCTCTTCTGAAAAACATTTTTTAGTGATGTTGAGAAAATTCTTTAATATTTTAACTCTGGGCATGAAATTTTGTCTCAGCCAAACTCAAATCTTCTACTCACTTTATCAGGGTTGAAGCTGCATTATTATTTTTCAAAATCTTGTATCAGAAAAGATATATGTATTTCTTACCTATATACTAAGGATTTCTCTGTAACATAGTCCTGTGGTTGTTAAAAATACCAGATCATCTACTACTCTAGAATGACTATTCTTTCTACTGAAAACGTAAAAACCAGATGACCATATAAAGCCAACTGTAGCTTGTCTATGGAAACATAGCACCCTAAAACTATACTGAATCTATTTATAATTCTCAGAGATGATGTTAAAATAAACAAACAAAAAAAAATCAATCAAACAAACAAAAAAAAGCAATGGTATATTGCTTCAAAACATTCAGGAACAATGTGGGATTGCTGGAAAAATCTTTCTCCAGCACCCTGTTTCTGTTCTGCCATAACCTTACAGGACAGCTGTCACTCCATATGACAGTCAGTGCATAAAGTTTGATGTAAATATTTTTCCTATAAAGGCAAAATTCACCTGAGAATTTTTCAATCATACTTCATTTTTATGTCAGAATGCACTCCTCCTTTGAACAAGAGGAGGAATTGTTATACAAGTAAAAAAACTAAAAGTTAAGGTAGGCTTTTTACTGCTAATAGTCCAAAATGGAGGAGTCACATGGTGCTGAAGTGCAAAAGCAGCCAACGAGAGACATATGCATATCACAGAAGTGGTTGAGATACAACACTTATACCAATTGTTACAGTCTGTCATATACAGGGATTCCTATACAACACAATTATTGCAGAATATGACTCAGACATCCAAGTTGAACCAGCATACACACACACATAGAAAATGCATTACTCACAAGTAATTTTAAAAAGAACTCAAAAAATTTTGTCTATTAAAATGTACTGTACTCTACATAATTATCTTATTTGAAATGTGGAGCTATACACCTGCCAAATTGGGAAGGCCTGAACTTTTCATTAAAGAACTGTACATCTAAAATTGTTTCAGTTCACTGTTTTGTTTGTTTGTTTGTTTGTTTTAATTGTACATTAGTATGCCAGTAAAAAATGAAGAAAACTATCAGATTAATGTAACTTTTCCCTATTTAACATATATTTTGCATACATTCTGTCTATCCAGAGCTTATTTATATCTTAAGAAAGAAACACTTATCTCAATGTTTCTTAGGTGGTCTTTTTGTGTCACTGAATTCTGAAACCCTGTGACATTTTATAAATGTCTTTAAAAAAGGCTGAAAAATCTTTCAATTGAAGAAGATATATACTCCTAGTTTATGGAGTATATGTTATAGAGGTTGTTGGTGACTTTACACAATTATGTCATCTTTCCTCTATGAGCATTTACAGATCTTGAAAGAACTTATAGGTGTTACTTTTAGAATGAATATGAATTTATGGCTTAAAATCAACTTATCACAGTAAGAAAACACATCCATAATGAGATTCCTATCTTGTGATATAATTCTGATGCAATGGTAACTCAACTGCCTGTCTTATGGGCTCTTATTATTCTCACTCCTTCCTGTGAGAATGTCACCATTTCCATAAAGAAATCATGCAGTTACTAAATCCCAAGGCTTTTAGTTGTTGTTTTTTTTTTTTTTTTTCTCTAAATCAGGATAACGTCTGCCACCGAATTTCAAAAGAAAGTGTTGTGTTTTTTTTTATTTTTTTATTTTTTTATTTTTTTTAGCCAATTGCGTTAAGAATGTCACCTATCTTTTTTTTTGTCGGAAGCAAGGAAGGAAGGAAGGGAGGGAGGGAGGGAGGAAGGAAGGAAGGAAGGAAGGAAAGAAGGAAGGAAGGAAGGAAGGAAGGAAGGAAGGAAGGAAGGAAGGAAGGAAGGAAGGAAGGAAGGAAGGAAGGAAGGAAGGAAGAATAAAATAAAACCTTGAGAAACCAGGGAAGGAGGATCTGTAGCATGGTGACCATGAGGCAGATGGAGAATTTCTGAATTTCTTTTAACAGAGTTGGATAGAAAAGGAAGTCTGAACTATTAGCAAAGAAATTGCTTTCTGGTATTTGCTCCTGCTGGGTTCAAAGAAAGAGTATATTCTCTTTGCAGGTTCTGTCTAAATAAGCAGAGCTGTACTAATAAAATATTCAGGTGAACATCTAACAAAAAGCTATCTTATGAGCTTGAATATTAGTTAAGTATCCACACAGAAAGGGAAAATATGTTTTAGCATATAACCACCAAATAATTTAGGTTGGAGGGACCTCTGGAGGTTATCTGCTTCAACTTTCTTCTCAGAGCAGGGACAATTTAGGTCAGACTGCTCATCACCTATATTGTACTTTCTCACAATAAAAAACTTTTACCTAGTATGTAATCAGAATTTTACTTGTTACAGGTTTTTTTTTTTTTTTTTTTTTTTTTTTTTATGCCTCTCATCCTGTCCCTGTGCCTTTCAGACTGGCTCCATATTCAACGGTACCTTTTATTAGGATATATTTGAAGGCAGCAGCTAGATCTCTTAACCTTCTCTTTTTTAGGATTGAATAAAGCCAGTTTTCTCAGCCTCTCTTTGCACTTCAAGCACTGCAGTCCCTTGTTCTTTTTGGTGCCTCTCTGCTGGATCCACTCCAGTATGTCCATGTTTTTCATGTACTGGGGAGCCCCAAACTGTACATCACCACAAGGGCATACTGCTGTCTCATACTGCTTGTGGACCACCAGGATACTGAAGTCCTTTTGTACTGAGCTGCTTTCTATGGCTGTACTGTGATATGGGGTTATTTCTTCTCAGGTATGGGATTTTTCATTTCCTTTTGTTGAATTTCTCTAGGTTTTTGTCAGCCCACCTCTCCAGCCTGTAAAGGTCCTTCTGAAGAGCAGCTCTGCATTCCAAAGTATTGACTGTTCTCTCCAGTTTAGTATAATCTGAAAATTCCCTGAGGTTGCATTCTGCCCCATTATCCAGGTTGTTATTAATGGCATTGAATATTATTGGCCAGAGTGGGATATTAAGAAATGCTTCTACTAACTGACTCCCACTTGTGTAACCCTGATCACAGCTCTCAATTCAGGGCTCCAGTAATTTTACATCAAGCTTCTCATTCATCTATCCATCCATTATCTCACCAATTTGCTTCTAACTGGAGGCCCTGTCAAAAGCCTTCCTGAAATCAAGGTCAACAACATACATGTCTCTCACCTTGTAGTGCCAATAATCTCATTACAGGGTGTAGTCAAGTTGGCCAAGCATAATTTGCCCTTTTTGAACCTGTGCTTGGTGTTCCCAGTCACCTATGTGCTTGAGTCTGGCCATGGCTTCAGCAACCGTATACTACACATTACCAGGAACAAGTTCTAAATTATTTCCTTTGAGCAATATGGTATCTTTTTAGACCTGAGCAACCTTTACCTTTTTTCATTTTTTTAATTTTATTTTTATTTTTTTTATTTTTATACAAAGTCTGTACATTATGTGGAGTGAAAAACTCACCGTCTTGCTAGAGCTTTATGTTTCTGACAAAGATGAAAATAATGTTAAAATGTTCAGCTCAAACTTTTCTCTGGCCTCAACTGCTCTAAGTATTGCTATCTTAGGACTCTGTTTTTTTTTGGTTTTTTTTGCTGTTTTTTTTTCTCTATAGAAGTCATTATTTTTGAGACCCATTTTATATTTTCTATCTGCAACAAAAGGAAAATATTCCAGGAAAATCCTACTAGCTTGCACTCTAAATCAAACAGCAAGGTAGGACACATTATTATGAACATGCATTGAGCCTGAAGGTACTGAAATGTGCAACTCAATTTTTCCTTTCCGTTTACCTTCCAATTAAATTAACAGATTGAGGGAGCTTTCTGTGTATCTGACAATAGTGCATTTTTTATCTGACAATGTTTGTTTTGAGAAAACCACAGGGAAATCCCAAGTTGGAATTTTGATTTTTCTCTTCATAATGGTCTCTGGCAGCTATACTGCCTCATAATTAAGTAAGCTGTCAATATATATTGCATCCACTGGAGAAGGATACTCTGTCAACACTTTTCCCAGATGAGAAGCACGTTAGAATCACTTCCACATCTGGCTGAAAAAAGGTGGGAACTGGTAAATACAAAGAAAACTCAATGCATTGATTTCCTGTATTATTATTAACAATCAAAGTTCTTTATTTTGCCTAACCTAATCAATAAAGACTTTTGGTACCCTCTCAGAGGCAAATGAGTAACTGTGGAGAAAACTGCATTAATTAGTGGAAAAAATTCACTGAGAAAAGCATGAATGGTCTGATAGCTGTGTTGGGAAGGGAAAAAAAACATTTTTTTATAAGGTTTGAATAAGCATTTTGGTTTTAGTTTTATTACTGTTTTTACTACTTGGAAAGAGGTCAGGAGAAGACCAGATAAGCTGAAAGAACGATACATGATACATGATACATATGTATTATTAAGAATGATACATATATTGTAATCGTTTGCCCAATAAATATGAGCAACATAATTGATGATTAACAACAAACAAACAAACCAAAATGTAGCAAAATAAGAGAGTATACGTAAAATTAGAATACTGAAGGTGGGTGCCTTATTCTTTATAAAAATTGTTGTAGTTATTTGAGACATACAAGCAAAATAAAGCAAGATTTGTAGGTGTTCTGAAAGGTGTTTTGCCTACAAGACAGCAAGCAAAGTCTAAGAACTACAGCAGGCTGAACTGACTAATGAAATTAACACATAATTACCTGTCTTGATAGTTTAACATTTGGAATGTTAGAGTCTTTCAACCCAGGCCATAGGGAAAAAAAAAAAAAAAAAAAGTCTGCTATTTAGCAGTATTAACAATGCAACTATTCTGTTGTTGTTGTATAAATACTTTTTATTTATTTTTTTCCCATGATTACTGGGACACAAACCAAATACCTGGGTCTCAGAGATGCTGCATTAACCTTATTCTACCCTAGAATCAATTCAACAATCTATGACTCGAGAGAAAATGCCTTTAGGCAATAGTATACAAATGAAACAAAATTTCCAGTGTTGCTCCTCCAATATTAATATGAAGGGATGAAATCAGATTTGGTACTTCCACTACTCATGATAGGACAATACTTACTTGTAATATTTACAAAGCACATATAGATCAAACCATGCAGCATTAGAGAAGTTAGAAATACTAGTATTTCCTTTGTTTCTCTGGTAAGTATCAAAAATAAGCATAAAAATTCTGTCCATCATACTCTGTTTAAACGTATGACACTGAAAGTCTTCCCCTTGGTAGGCTTTTCAAGACATTGCTGTGTAATATATTTAGTCACAAAAAGATTAAAAAAGCCTTTCAAACAGTGTCGTAAGAGCAAAGGATATTAGAAATATATATTTTTTTTTGCCTTATGAATCCAAAGAAATCAGTGCAATACTTTAAGTGAATCCTTCTATAGGAACCTTACTGATTACCAAAAAAGCTTTGGCTGCACCATACTAAGAATGTCGTAATGCTAGAAATGCATTTTCTAGCTCATGTAATCAGATGAAATTTGCTTGAGAAGGCACGAATTAAAAATAAATAAACCTTCTGCTCATGCACATAGACATACCACCCAGATAGAAGTCTGACTTGCAAGAGACCTTAGACAGTTAAAATCTGAAAAATAAGTTTGTGTAGCTTTACTACTTGCACTAACATCTCTTCAGATTCACATTCAGTGATTTGAGCATCTCAGCTCACGCACAAAAAAATTAGCATGAAATTAAGTGTCAGCCAAGGGGAAAACAGCCCAGTGAAAACATGTTTACATCCTTTCCCTGGTACCTGAAGGTAAAGCATTTTTAGGATCTTCTTCTGTACTTTAATGGCTGTATTTCCATTGAAGAAATTAAGAAAAGCATTAACAGCTGCAAAACAATGTCACAGTAGACAATAATTACATACTGTACCAAATAAGTGATTGTTTGACCTGTACATGGCTTTTTTGCTGTTTTTGTTTTTATCTGCAATGTTATTTGGAGCTTAATATCTGAGTTTTGCCCTTAATATGAGTTAGGTCCACAAAAATGTCAGAAATTGCATTTTGACACTGTTTGGCCTGTAAAAGAGTGTAACCTCAGTCAGAGGGCAACACAAATCATTCAGTAATAATAGAAATGTACCGTATTAATTCTTACCTTAAAGGTATTCACTTCTCATAGAACCATAGGACAATTTGGGTTTGAAGGGACCTCAAAGATCATCTAGTACCAACCCCCCTGCCATGGGCAGGAATGCCATCCACCAGATCAGGTTGCCTAGGGCTTCATCCAACCTGGTCTTGAACACTTCAAGGGGTAGGGCATACACAGCCTCTCTGGGCAACCTGTTCCAGTGCCTCAACACCCTCTGAGTGAAGAATTTCCTCCCAACATCTAATACAAATCTCCCCTCCTTCAGTTTAAAACCATTCCCCCTTGTCTTGTCATTATCTGCCTAAGAAAAAGAAAAAGATAATTGCTCCCCATCTTTTTTATAAGACCTCTTTAACTATTGAAAAGCTGCAATGAGGCCTCCCAGGAGCCTTCTCTTCTTCAGGCTGAACAGCCCCAGCTTTCTTAGCCTTTCTTTGTAGGACAGGTGCTCCAGTCCTCTGATCATCTTTGTGGCCCTCCTCTGGATCTGCTGTAATGGATTTTTCTTGTGCTGGGGGCCCCAGACCTGGATGCAGGACTACAACTGGGGTCTCACAAGGGCAGAGTAGGGGGAGACAATCACTTCCCTTGATCTGCTGGCTGCTCCTCTTTTGATGCAGCCCAGGATGCAGTTGTTTTTTTTTGGGCTGGAAGTGTGCACTGCTGGCTCATGTCAAGCTTTCTGTACACCAGAATCCCCAAGTCCTTCTCTGCAGGGCTGCTCTCATTGAGTTCTTCTCCCAGTCAGTACTCATATCTGGGATTGCCCTGACCGAGGTGCAGCACCTTGCACTTAGACTTGTTGAAGCTCATCAGGTTCACATGGGCCCACTTCTCAAGCTTGTCCAGGTCCCTTTGGATGACATCCCTTTCGTTTTATCAACTGCACCACTCAGCTTGGTGTCATCTGCAAACTTGCTGAGAGTGCACTCAATCCCATTATTGATAAAGATATTAAACAGTACCAATCCCTAGAAAGACCCCTGAAGGACACCACCCATCACCAGCCTCAACCTGGACACAGAGCCATGGACCACCATTCTCTGGGTGTGGCCTTCAAGCCAATACCTTATCCACTGGATGGTCCACCCATCAAGTCCATCTCTCTCCAATCTGGAGATCAGGATGTCATGTGAGACCATGTCAAAAGCCTTGCAGAAGTCCACTTACATGACATCAGTAGGCCTTCCCTCATCAACTGATGCAGTCCTTCCATCACAGAAGACCACCAGATTGGTCAGGAATGATTTGATTTGTCAGACAGCCATGATGGCTGTCTTGGATCACCTCCTTGTCTTACATGTGCCTTGATATCACTTCCAGGAGAATCTGTCCCATGATCTTTCCAGGCATAGAGCTGACTCTCACCAGTCTGTAGTTCCATGGGTCCTTCTTTCTACCCTTTATAAAAATGTGAGTGATGTTTCCCTTTTTACAGTCACCAGGGACTTCACCTGACTGCCAGGACTCTTCAAATATTATGGAAAGAGGCTTGGCAACTCCATCAGCCAGTTCCCTCAGAACTCTGGGATGCATGCCATGAACTTGTACTTGTTCATTTTCATCAGGCATTTAATCGTTCACTTGGTCTGCTCTTCTCCTTCTTCTTGGGTCCCATTCACCAATTGGGAGGATAGAGGAGAACTCTGCTTGTACTCTTCACAGAATCACAGAATCATTTAGGTTGGAAGAGACCTCCAAGATCACCTAGTCCAACCTCTGACCTAACACTAACAAGACCTCCAATAAACCATATCACTAAGCTCTACATCTAAACATCTTTTAAATACCTCCAGGGATGGTGACTCAACCACTTCCCTGGGCAGCCTATTCCAATGCCTAACAACCCTTTCAGTAAAGAAGTTTTTCCTAATATCCAACCTAAACCTCCCCTGCCGCAACTTTAGCCCATTCCCCCTCGTCCTATCACTGGGAATGTGACAGAACAGACCAATCCCTACCTCACTACAGCCTCCTTTAAGGTACCTGTAGAGTGCAATAAGGTCGCCCCTGAGCCTCCTCTTCTCCAGGCTAAACAACCCCAGCTCCCCTCAGCCGTTCCTCATAAGACTTGTTCTCCAGGCCCCTCACCAGCTTCATTGCCCTTCTCTGGACATGCTTGACCACCTCGATGTCCTTCCTGTAGCGAGGGGCCCAAAGCTGAACACAGGATTCAAGGTGCGGCCTCACCAGAGCTGAGTACAGGTGAGTACAGACAATCACTTCCCTAGTCCTGCTGACCACACTGTTTCTTATGTAAGCCAGGATGCTGTTGGCCTTCTTGTCCACCTAAGCACACTGCTGGCTCATATTCAGCTGACTATCAACCAATACTCCCAGGTCCTTCTCTGCCAGGCAGCTTTCCAACCACTCCTCTCCCAGCCTGTAGCATTGCTTGGGGTTGTTGTGCTCCAGGTGCAGGACCCAGCACTTGGCCTTGTTGAACTTCATACAGTTGGCCTCAGCCCATCAGTCTAGCCTATCCAGATCCTCCTGCAGAGCCTTCCTACCCTCGAGCAGATCAACACACACATCTAATTTGGTGTTGTCTGCAAACTTACTGAGGGTACACTCGATCCCCTCATCCAGATCATTGATAAAGATAGTGAAGAGAACTAGCCCTAATACTGAGCCCTGGTGGACTCCACTAGTGACTGGCCTCCAACTGGATTTAACTCCATTCACCACAACTCTTTGGGCCCAGCTACCCAGCCAGTTTTTAACCCAACGAAGCGTACGCCAGTCCAAGCCTTGAGCAGCCAGTTTCTTCAGGAGAATGCTGTGGGAATCTCGATCCCTTTAACATCTTTCCAAAGGACATAAAGTCCCTTTTGATATTTCAGAGTCTCTCTGTTGCAGCCTCATTTTTTCCTACATGAAAGAGTAGGAACAGGTGGTAGTCTTCTGGCTCCACCAGTCTGGGTAGCCACTTTGTAGTATGATGAATGTGGGCCCCAGGCTGGCAGCAAACCTCTCTGCAGAGATTATCTGGACAACATAGAATTAATAACTTCTTGCAAAATATTCACCATCAATCTTGCATATTACGAAAAACATAATGAAAACAGGAATACAGCTTAAAATTGATTCTACCCAAAGTATTTATAATGCTGTACTAACTTTTACAAAATACCAACCTATAAGGTTCAAGGGAAAATGTGTCAGTGGATGAGCATGCATCAAAGTATGCCAAGAAAGTTGTGTCATTTTGGTTAATAGATACTCTTACGTACCAGAAGACCCAATGAGGCCAGAACAATATACCTGCTTAAAATCACCTGAAATGGTCCTTCTTCAGAGTATGGAGTAATGTCCACCTGCTCTTTGACTCAAAATAAATCTGGTGCTGATTTTCTTCAAGGACCACTTAGTTCCTATAATCAATATATAAAGGCAATAGAACACTAAAAATACAGGACTTATAAATTTGCAAGAACTGATAACAGCACCCATTGTGTTCTGATGTTGTATTTCATAATGTAAGGTTGAATTTTTTCAGGGAATTCTAATTCACCAGTTTAAAAGGAGTGAGATAAACTGTTACAATATCTCCCTTTTAGTTAAAGTACTTCATAGTCTGTGTACGTAGCTCTGTCTTGAGGATTAAAAGTTACAAGAATAATTTAATGTCACAACAATCTAAATTCCTCTCCAGAACAGACTTTAAACATAAGCCATCACCTCTCCATGGGAGTTATTTTTGCTATTCCATAAATACCCCAACAAATATTCCTGTATATTAAATGAAACGCTTAAGTAAAATCAATAGATTTTTACATTATTAATTTAAAATACTTATCAAAAATGGAGAGTAAGTTCTATAAATAACCAGGGCAGAGAGTTCACATTCCATAATTTATGAATTATATAAATCACCATTGTAGAGCTTAGAAGAGCAACGCGGAGACAATGGATAAGACAGCTGTCCTTCATTTTAGGACTAAGCTTCTAAGGAAACCCAAGAGGCCAACATCCGTGATTTACTGTAACACCTCACTGTAGGAATAGTGCAAGTTGTAGAGTTAGTCCTCATATTTTGTGGATAACAATCAAAACCTGACTTGGTATCTTCAGAGCAGATACTATGAAAAAGGTGGAAGCTTGCATGCTTCAAGACCGAATCCTTCAGTGCTCTTTTCACAGCGTAGCCATAACATGGGGTAAAGTTGTGCATTAAGAAAGGCTGACATGGATTTGCTTCCATTATCCTTTCACACGCCATACCTAAAAGTGCTGAAAGCAAGAAAGCCAAACTTTTAGCTTGTAATGCCTCTCCTCTCTATCTTCAATGAGACCTGAAACAATGAGAGTTTATAGACTGAATATTATGGTGCTTGATGGAAACATGAATATAAGAAGCACATTAGGGGTTGACATCATTAGAGTGGTTTTGAAGAAGGCAGTTCCATACGCTTTACTCTTTTGCCTTCAGAACGTACTAAGAGCTCATTGTTATGTTATTTTAATAAAACACCTAATTAACATGAGTTACAAGGATGATTTGTTTCCTTTTGTCTCTTCTATTTCTTACCCTCTAAACCAAAGAACTAATATTCAGCAATGATTATAAGTGCTGTATTAAGATATTTTAGCTGAAAGCAGCACAAACTTCAAATAATGGCAATTTACATACTAAGTTAGGTAAATACAAAGAAAATAAATATATAAATGAATGTCTATGCCATTCAGGCATGAAGACAGAAGGAGTCTGAGCCAGCATAATACTTTATTTTGCTCTGGGGAAAATTAAGGTCGTCATCAAAATGCTCAGTATCTAAACCCTGTATTATGCACATGGCAGAAAAAAAAATGGAGCCTTATAACAAACATCATTAATCCTAACTATCAACACTTAAAAGCTATTGTATTAATTAAAGACTCTATGTATAAAGTTTATTTCTTTTGCTATATAAAGCAGTATTAAAATAAGTCTTTCCCAAACTGACATTGTTAATATGCTCTGTATCCTCTTTTATTGCTGTTTCAAAGACAATTGTTTTGATCATGAAAGGAGATTTTTTTAAATAATGGTACAAGTATAATGAGACTTTAGGCAGCTGTATGACAAGGCTCATTAACCCTGTACATATTATTATTAACATACTACTAACTGAAAAAAAAAATTAACTGTGTAAGAATTTAAAGAAAATTCTGTCTAGCTTAATTTATATAGTCACCTATAGCTGCCAGAGCCTATAGCTTTCCAGATATCTCAAATATCTCTGGAATATCAGACCTAAACTACGATGACAACGTTCAACTCATTATGCTCTCACTTCAGCAGAAGACCTCCTTCCTCCCTCCGCCAAAACGTCTTTAATATTTTTTCTTAATAAATAATACCTATCTTCAGTCTGAAGGTGAAATTGAGGTTATGTTATAGAATAAGCCTGAGCAAAAAGAGTTAAACCATCATGTTATCCATTCAGTTTTGACACATCTACGGTTTTATTCAGGAATTGTTCAAATCCCCAAGGCCTGTTAAGTTTTTAATTATGATGTCTTCAGATGTCAGGAATACTCAGACTAGTCAAATGCTAACGTCTGAAGGTGCTGTCTGTCAGATTTAAGAGTTTGTAGGAAAAAAAAATAAATCATAGACTCAGTTTTAGTTTCTTCTGAGATTTATCATGCTTACAATTATTTTTGGATCCCACAGATTTCATTTTGTGGAACAACAAGAAAAGGTGTAATAATCAGACTGTAATTAAAATGCTGGGAACACAATTAATAAAACAGTAAGGTAAAAGGATAAAAACTCCTTTATGAAAAGTTTCAGACTGTCAGAAGTGGTGTTAAAAGGCTTCAAGCCTGAATTCAGGAAAACAGATATACAAAAGAGACCAACAAAGCCATTGTCATTTGGTTCTGAATGACTGAAATCACAAGGAACATTTCCTTTAGTCAGGGAAAAATACAAAATACAAAAAAAATACAATATTCAGAGTTGAAACAGGGAAGAAGTATGGCTGTTGCACAAGGCTCTTGTGGAACCTCCAGTGAAATACTCTGTACACTTATTTGCACACATATCAAGCTGGGATAGGAGCTGGGAGGAAAGCCACCGCAGACAACCTAATTTACAAGAAAAGGTTTTATCTCTGTCTAAATGGATGGAACCTGCAGATGAGGTAATAAGCCCTGCTGAGATTTTCTCTTCCCCTTCAGAAACATTGACAATATTGCAAAACAAATATGAAATGTTAACAATTAAAAATAACAAACTTTACTTGGATAGGAACCACCTTCGACCTTTTCCGTGTTTTTATCAGTTTTTTATCAGTTGACTAAAGGGCCAATTTAAAACAAAAACAAAACAAACAAACAAAACACACACACACACACACACACAAAAACAACTTCTGCATGGCACTTCCTGTATTTTAATTAAACTTTCTTATACATAAGGTAAATTTTTATTCCATTGCTGAGACTTTATTACACAGAAGACATCATTTTACTGAATGCTGTAGCAGAGCATTCTCTTCAGGACAATTACACACACAGAGCCTCCTGTTTTGCTCAATGGAAACAGAAACAGATAGAGAATATTGGGTAGAAGGAAACCTTCACATGCAACTTGCACATTAAATGCATTTTAATGGACCTCTCCAACATGTACATTAAGCAAAAATAATAGTGTTGAGCAATATAGCCTTTTCGTGAGACAATTTCAAGAAACAGACAGACTCTTAGAAGCTAAAAAATAACCAGCTTTACATAATGAATTGAAGAAATTGCATTTTACACTTTTTTAAAAAGCATATATACACTCAAGTGGCTTTGAAAGCAAAAGAATGATAGGTCCCCAGAAGCACTTTCTATTTTTTGAAGTGCATTTCTTTCTAGGGATGGGAAACCTCTGTATATCTTTTCAGTGGAACATATTTTCTTTATTAAGGAATGAGAAATCTTTTTGCATAAGGGGAAATTTTCTTTTACACAAAGAAGGACAAGCATCCAGGCATTTGGCTTCTTCTGTTTTGGAGATATTTTCTCTCTGGGAGAGGTTTTCACTCCACACCTGTACAAAAGAGGAAATTTGCAAAAACTGTGTCCCTTCAAAATCTTGAGCAGCCCTGAGGCTGGTATACAGAACATAACACAGCAGATCATACTCACCTACACAGAGCTAGTGCATCAGTTAAAGTAACTCATACACCTTGTTTTCACAGAATCTATTTTCATTATTATCACTTCTATTTGCAGTGTGTTTTGAGAAGCTTAGCTGAATTTACTAAATGCGACTTTTACTTTTTTTTTTCTTCCCCCCCCCCCCCCCCCCCCCCCCCCCCCCCGAAAATACTAAATGTAGGAGAGAGACAAAAGAAAAAGCTAGAACATCTGCTTTAAGTGGGGACATACTGTCAAATAGAGACAAATTTATGAGAAGCTGTTTACTCGGGAACACCTTTCTCTATTCTTTTTAATTTTTTTCTTCCTTCAAAAGCTATTTTTTCTTCCTCCACAATGAAGATAACACGATGTAAAAACAAGAAAAAAATCCAACCACAGGCTATGTCTGTGTTGCCCATTAGCTGAATTCAAACTTCAAAATCTTGTAGCCTACAAGTGATACAGTTTAAACAAAATTAGATTGGTGTCTAAACACTGAATCATTTATGAGAACATTATGTAAATATATTTACATTTTGTGCTACATTTTTTGCAGTTGGCCTAAAACGTAACATGGGGTTTTGCCACTTTAAATTGTCCTTTCCTGAAATCAAGGCCTTTGGATAATTAAAGTTACTTTTAGAGAAAATGAGAATGAAATCTGCAACCCTACTAATTAGTTTCTAGATATATCGTTTATTTTTTTTATGGTTTTAATAAATTGTTTTATTCTGAAATAAATGGTAAAAATATTTGTCAAATAATAATATTTCATCTTTGTACTTATTTTTCTCCATTCAAATTTTGATTAATTACCTTCAGAGAGAGAGAATTCTGTAAATTCAAATGAGTTAATTTTATAGAGAACTGCCTACATACCTGGAAAGGAGTATGAATAAAATATGACAATAGTTACCTACTTGTCACTTGTGCCTGAGATAATATGGATTTGAAAATGGAGTTAAAATTTTTAGTCATTCAGGTTCTTGGAAATTTATGCCCATTTTGCATGGCAGGATTAAAGTAGCACTTCAACCTTTCCCTTTAATATATGTTTTTTTGTTGTTGTTGTTTGTTTGTTTTGTTTGTTTGTTTTGATAAAGGAAGACCTTAATAACAAAGAAGAAGTAAATGTAACTGTATATAGAATTTTGTCTTCCTCAGTTTTCAGACATTTCAATAGATAATTTAGAGAAATGAGTAAGATTACATTAGGCTAGGCTTTGGCAACTTACCATAACTTTCAGTTATTAAGTTTAAAGTGCTGATGATCATTAAAAACAAAATTAGATGTAGAAATCTCACTGTAGCCCACAGGCATCAACTGGAAGTATGCTGACAAAGTAATTGGCAGTTGTGCTGTAATATCAACAAGAATAATTGTATTATTTTAATGGAAAAAAAGGAAGAAGAAATGAAAGCTGCATAGACAAAACATAGACAGAGGAAGAGTTCAGATATACAAAGAGAAAGACCAGAAACAATTGTCCTAAAAGCCTGTGATGGATGCCTGAGCTGGTGAGAGCTCTGAGATGTTCAGATGTCCAGATCCTCTTCTATAGAGAGTTCGCCAAAAGGACTGAAAGACTTTTAAATACTGAAAGCCCAATTTTATTAGTCTGTAATCTAAGATCATGAATTTCAATTAAGAAAATTCAAAGTAACTTGAGCAAGCATAACATGGATGCTTCGGTTCATGTCCAACTTACCCACTGTCTTGTAAATGAATCTTGCTTCCAGACTTGATTTGAGTCACTTGGTAACTTTCTGAGCTGCAGGAAGTCACTCAGTAACTTTCTGAGCTGCTTAGAGAAGCCCTTCCTTCTCCACTATAATTGGCCTCCCCCACCCCTTTCAGCAGCCTTGCAATTTTGCTGTCTGAACTAGTGACCACCGTTCCTGCCATGACTTTCAATCTCCTCTATCTTCTGTATTTGACCAGGATCAGTAGCCACTAAAGGCAAGTAACAATCTCCCTTTCAAGTGGCTTTGCCTGATCCATTTTTTAAGGAACTAACATTATATAATTATGTATAAAGATGGAAAAGTCTTAAATATCATCCCTCCTGATGGCCATCTTCCTATTAAGTTGTACTATTTATAGCAAAAAGGCATCAGAAATAACAAAAGAGATAACAAGTTATGGGCAGTTTTTCTTATAGTACTAAGGTCAGATACTAATATTGAAGAATTTCATACGGATAGTAATAAATGAAGAATTTCATTAACACTGGGGGATGACATGCTTTTCCCTGTGTAATCCCACCCACAGCCAAACTGACAATCAGTAAAAATCAATTTGCAACTCCTCCATATAACATTTCAAACACTCTTGTCAGGTCAGAAATAACGGGTGATCTACTTAAAACCACTTTCCATCCCCAAAAAGATCTTCATGAACTCCTTTATACCCCACTGACATCAAGAATTATTTGTGGTTCCCACAGCCTCTTCATATGGCTTTGCTGCCTCCAAGACCCTAAAGGCAAAGACACAGTTTTTTGTAACATGAATGAACCTGCAGTCAGTGTCTCAGGAATGCTATGCAAACCCAGACACGTGATTTCCTGCCACAATCTCTCTGAACCATTCTACTATACTCCTAGCAGTCTAAACAACCCTACATCTTGCCAATGACAATAAGTAGAAAATGAGCTATTACCATGCACAGTACAAGCAGCCTGAAACTGATGAAAAACAGTAATCATTTGAGTGGACAGATGCAGATTTTCGAGAAGGAATTCTGTGCTTACATATCAAGAAGAATAAGGAAAAGTAGGTGTTTCACTACACCTGCAAATCTGGACTGCTCTTTCTTTCTGATAAGATTCCCAGTCACATGAGCTCCAGGTCAGATAGGGAGTCATAAAGAATTGAGGAATGGATCACATGACAAGGTCAGCGTCTGCAACACAAACACTGCAGCGAGTGTTGATATATTCCTTCTGAGAACAAATGAACGAGGATGACTTCCTCACTAATGGGCACTTACTGTGCTTTAAAGGGACATAAGAGTTAACGCTTCCCAACATGCACACTATTCAGTTCTAATGTATTTCCTCTCTCTGATTGGTCAGCTTGAACCAAGGGCAGCTGTGTGGAAATACATGACACTTCCTGAAGCTGGAGGCAGAGGGAATGTGCCACAAATATATTAGTTATGCAAACTCCTTACTAGCATCATTTTGACTGAGACTCAACAAAGGCATAAGCTCAACTTTAAGCCTGTAAAAAGTCCTACCACAGTCAAAATAGGACAGATTTCATGGTTAAAGTAGTGGTATCTTAGATGCTTTACAGTAGCAGGCAATATGAAAATCCTTCCCTGCTGCATTTTGGTTATGGCAAAAAACTACTTACTAACAGTCCCAGTAGCCAAGAATGAGATTTCCTACTTACCACAAATATATTTGTTTACCTGCAGCTCTTAACCTTTCTAAAACTAAATCACTAGACAATTAATTGATTTATCAATGTTGTCCGGGAAGAACCTTAATTGCTCGAAAGTGGAAAAGATGTCAATAACATTACCTTGGGTCAGACAGTGGCTTGGCATGGGATGTGACTGGACACATAAATTAATTTATGCACATACAGATAAAACACAGAAGAACCTTACAGAGTAAATGTAAAACTAAGTAGTAAATTTACAAAAGGATAGGATTGCCTTACATACTGCCACAGGGAATTAAGAAGTCTTGAGATTAATTTACTTCCCCTTCCTTCTTGCCCCATCTTCCTCATAAACTGATTATTTGTTGTTTCCCTTGGAAAAATAATCTCTCAGAGAGAATAAGACAACCTTTAAAATAAGGTTATTATTCAGTTTTTAAAGCACTTACTTTTGTTGGACATCCATTTCACCCTTAGAAAATTCTTCCAGAACTTCAGAGCACAACCTGCCCAGTGCTCTGAAGGACCAAGTGCCCTGCTATACAGTCTGCAGCTCCCTCTTTCAGCCAGGACACCTTAGCCTCATGATTGACTTAGTATCTGCTCCTTGCCCCTTCAGTCTGTTCTCCATATCTCCTCTCATCTTGGTATTTAAATGTTGTATTTTCCCCCTAATCCTTTGGATTGGGTATAGTTTGAAAGCTGTTGGCAATGGTAGGTGGCAGGGCTCCACCATGAGAAGAGGCCAGAGCTTCCTGGTGCCAGACACAGCAGGTTGCAGCCAACTCCAACGGCCAGACCACAGGGCATGTCTGAGCCCAGCTGCCACTATGCGAAAAAAGACTTAAGAAAGGGGAAAAAATGCTGCACATCAGTGAGAAATGATGAAAAAAAAAAAGTGAGAATCAACCCTGTGACACCAAGGTCAGAGAAGGAGGAGGGAGAGAAGGTGCTGCAGTTGCCAGAGCAGAGATTCCTGGTGCCTGTGGAGAGGACCATGTTGAAGCAGGTTGTTTGCCTGCAAACATAATGGAGGATTATGTTGGAGCAGATATCCACACTGTAGCCTGTAGTGGACTCCATGCTGCTGCAACAGGTAGATGGGCCCGGTTGGAAGCTACAGCCTGTGGAGAGCCCTTGCTGGAGTGGGGGAAAAGTGTGAGGAGGAAGGAGCTGTAGAGAGGAGTTATGGACTGTTCGCAACATCCATTCCCCATCCAACTTTGCTACTAGGATTTGGAAGTGGAGGTAGAGGAGCTAGGGTTTGAAGGAGCAAAGTCAAGCCCGGGAAGAAAGGGTGGGCAGGAGGAAAGATTTCTGTGTTTGTATTTGTTTCTTACCATCCTAATCTAGTCTTAAACGGCAATAAATGAAATTAATCTTCCCCAAGTTAAGTCTGTTTTGCCTATGATAGCAATTGTTTAGTGATCTCCGTATGTTGACCCATTAGTTTTTCCTGACCTATTTTCTCTCCCTGTTGTGTTTAGGAAGGGAGTTGAGAGAGCAGCTGGGTGGGCATCAGGCAGGGTCAACATCTCAACCCACACCTACCCCCCACACTCTCCAAGAAAAAAATAGAACCAGAAAAACAGAGCCACCAATGTATTTTTCAATTATACTCTGCTTTTGTATTATATAATTTTTAAGTTCAGGGTACATGTTACATAAACAAAACAAAAATCCTTCTTGTTGGAGCACTGACTACTTTAATACTCTATAACTGCAGAACTCTAAGAGATTACTATGACTTTAAAATACTCATAATTCATAAATTGTACCTTCCATAAAATTACCCCCAAACCTGTCGTCTTTTCTCTGTGTTTCCTACCTAATGGCTGTCTTGGCAGCTCAGAGAAGCACTAAGTCTGTTTGTAATAGCAGTATTTGCAGAAGAGAGCAGCTGCAGCAATAGAGACAGAAGGGCAAAGGAAGGTAAGATACTTATCAAACACATTGCTCTGTAACATAGAAACCTCCCGTGCCATCATGCTCCTTTAAATTACATCCATGTAGCAGGTAGCATGTGCAAAGATGACCAATCTTGTTGCACATACCACAGTTAAAATGCTACACTGCAAGTTCACTGACTGCTCTGCAAGAAGACAGGTCCTAATTCATTACTGCATCCTCACACCTTGTTAATCACCCGTTTGCCTGCAGCTTTCTCAGCTATGGCACATCATATGCTTTAAAATAGCTCTTGCAGGTAGTCATTCAAATCAAACACCTGATCCTGTCTCTGAAATCAGACCCAGAGGCATTTGCCACATGGCCCTCGATTGCACAGCTGTGCACTGCATGCTTCAGCTCAGTGGCAAGGGCCTCACTTCTGTGCTCATGCCTGGAGGATTCTGGTGGTCAGTAAAATGCCCAGCACAACCTTCTGAACATGCCCGTGCTGTAGATAATGTAGCATTTATCTGACAAGATTATTTCAAGGGTCCTGCTTATGAAAGTAATTGGCACCCTCTGGTGGTATGTCGGTCTTACTGCTTGAGAGCTCTCCCCAAATGCGGTGCCAGAAGGTACCAGTTTCTGTCACGATGACAAAATCACTTACAAGCCCTGGGAAAAATGTCAGAGTCTCTCAAATCTGAAAGCAGGCTATACTCCATTAAACTGTTTAGATTTCAACCCACCATGCTCTCCAGAGAGAGTCAAAGACTGGAAAAAGCATTCCTGTTCTCAGTACAATTTTTTCAAGACTTTGGGGGGAGGGGAGGAGAGGAGAGTGAGCAGCCTAAATTTTTACCTTTTCTTTGTGTTTAAAATGTTGAAAATTTCCAAAAACACTGTAGGCAATTAAAATGAAGTCAAGCAGGAAGACAACAGTGCTAAGAAATTTGCATTCACTTTCTTACCCATGTATTCCTTCCCGCAGTAAACGTTAAGATAGAATTTAAGTCTTTTTGGTGGTGATGGTGGTGTATTGTTTGTTTGTTTGTTTGTTTGTTTTTGGTTTTGTTTTGTTTTGCTGGGGGTAGAGGAGCTTTACAATAGAAGGTATAATTTCAATGACAGTGCTAATCTAATTCAAACTTCAGTTTGGTGTGATTGACATGTAGGAACAAGAAAGCCAGCTTTACTGGTGGGTGCCTTCCCAGTCATGCAGAAGATTATATAAGCTTCCCCAAAGCAGTTCTTCATAGAAAGGGCAACACACAGAACTGTGCACATCACATGTCATATTATGAAGGGCGAAAAGGCAAATATCATCGGACCTGGGGCCCTCTTCTTTTCTTTTTGTCAATGGAGCGTTATTGCTGACAATATTGAGAATGTCATGGCAATTACTTTGACAGCACAAGAACTAGAGGGGTAGAGATGACTGATTTTGCAGAATCATGTCATTCACAGCCAGTACTTCACATATGTAAAGTACATGTGGGAGCAGTGGTTTATTCAATGCTGCCCCAACATCCATCTCAGCTGCTTAATAATAATTGTGTTGACGTATTGAGCTGTTTGCTAAAAATATGTAATTTACTTGTATACTATAGAATTTAGAGACCATGCTCAATTGAAAGAATCTTTTGCCCATGACAAAAAAGTATTTACCATGTTACCAACCTCATCTTGTCACTTCTTGTAGAAATTCATTATATCATGCTTTGTTTTTTCTCTTCAGAAAGGAAGGAATTGGATAAATCCATTTACTCCCTGGCAGGGAGATCCACCATATTTTGGAACCAGTTTCACAAATGGACCAATATTTAATGCTGTCTTGATTACTCCAATCACCATTATGAAGAGGAGATGATGACTGCTATCTCCACCTCACAAACAGCAAAACTGAAATAAAGATTTACAGAACGATTTGTCGTGTCACATAGGTTATCTCCATCAAGTTCCTACTGCTAATTTATTGTCCTACCAACACAATCATCTAGCAATATATTCTAGAATCTATTTTGATTACTAAAGGCCTTAAATAGAAACATTAGAAGTAATACTCTCTAATTTGTATTCTTAAACCTCATACCACAAAAAATATGGGCCAGAAGGTGTCTTTGAAAGTCACTTAGTCCAAGTCCCTGTTCAAAGTAGAGACAACGTCAAAGATGTTAAGGACCTCTGGTTGATCAAGGTTAATCCAATTCAACAATATATTGCAACATATAAAAGAAATTCAATGATTCATAGAAAACTATTCTCTTTCCTTATCACTAATACTGTTCCCTTTGGAAGGTATTTTGCAAGGCCCATATTTGAAACAATACTATATTTAGGTGTCATTTACCACTTCTGGGGGGGGCAGGGGAGGCAGCAGAGAATTCTGTTTTTTCTTGTTCCTCTCTTCCAGTGGTGATACCCACTGAGTCACAAAAATGGGATGAAATTGAAAGTTCCAGCAAAGGAGTGGCTACAAAGTTGCACAAAATTACAAGTCCCAGCAAAGTATGATGAGACAGTAGCATTACTTCCATATTAGATGCATTTGATAAATGCTTCATAAAGAAATATAAACAGAGGGAAATGAAGAATACTCTCTTGTTTACATGATGATAGGATGTGAATATCCTCATTTTCACTAAACCCCCTCTATTTTCAGCTGAGCTCTCCAAATTTTATTTACAAAGATTATGTCAACCCCTGTATTGATTAGAAGTATACAATTAGTATACAATTTATGGGTGAGATAGCTTTTGTCTTGACACATTTCACCTGGAAAACAGGCTATTTTTTTAGCAAGGTAATAATTCAGCTATGGATTGCAACAATTTAAAGATGGTTATACTTCCACCACAAATTAATTCTAAAAAAATGATCAGTCTTCCTTTAAACGTCTATGATATAATTTAATCACCAACAACATAAATATATTATTGCAATATTCATTTACATTTACACTGACATTTTTTAGTCTGGGAAGATTTCACTCTTCTGCACTGCTGCTTACTATAGCAATGATCTGAAATTGCCTTAAAAAATTAGTTTTCAGGTCTCTTTATGCAGGACAGGGTGTTCAGATTTGAGGGGGGGAACTCTGAAAATGTCATTTAAGATTTCAATGTAGGTAATATTGTAATATTGTTTGCTAATGTCTGTCACTTGTCTTCAAGTCTTTATTTTTATTTTTCTTCTAATGAAAATGTATGTTTATTTTACTTAAACTGATAAGGAAAAATTAATATACTGTTCATATTTATTTTTACTTTTTTTCATGCTTTCTTCATGGATGGATACACTGTTTATGTTGAATGCTGATCTTCGCTGTATCATAGTTATTAGAAACGAAACTCTGGTCCTTTAGTTCAGTTATTACCTATTGATTTTAGATTTGAGCATATAAAACTTAACCAAAAATAACAATCAGCACATACAAGACAAAACATGAAATCTTCTTTACATTCATAAAACTTATAATACTTATTTGCTGGCATATTAATAAAGTATCCTTATATCCAGCTGATGGATCTAGAACAAAATAAATACTAATGCAAATATTTAAACATAGGACAAGGATGTCATCCTTGACACTTTTTCAGTCTCTTTCCTCAGTGGGTCTTTGGACGTAGGAATCATTTGCCATGTTTGAGGTATTGCATGCTTCCACTTTTAAGGAATAAAGATTTGAAAACCTTTTCCTGTAAAATCTTCAATAATTCAAGGTCAGTCAATCTAATTTACCTTCCCTTGAAAGCCTAGAAAACAGCCGTTTTACCTCAATGTCAAGATGCAATAATCCCAGTCTGGGTCATTTTTTCCCCCAAGTGTTATATGTGGAGAAAAGGTCTTGGAAACTGTCATCAAGTCTAGATGTTAGAAGTGTGTTCAGCCTGCATCTAGGGATAAATGTCAGGTTCAAATGGGGAGAAGCTAATAAACTGAAGTTATGGCTAGGCCAGAAAGAGCTGCTAGGCTTTGTCTGTTCTGAGTCTGCTGCTTACAAGGGCAAGTCTAGAATTGGCTCTGTGTTTAGCAGAGATTACCAGAGCAGAGTGATGGACAGAGGGAAAATTATGTAAGGATATGTTTGCATGCTTTTAAGTTCACCATTATAGTACCAACACATACATCAGCAGAGATCTGCTTGCTTTGTGTTGCTCTGAAACTGCTAATTACTCTGGACATAATTAAAGCTAAGATTAGGATTGCAAATATTGTTCAGATTACCAAAGATCTGTAAATTATGTTAAGGGCTGTGTTTAGAGAGACTGTCTAGTTCAATATTGGTGTCAAAAGCAACAAGGGTTGGAAGGCCTCCTACAGCAGTGAAGTCTAAGGCAGCCAGTTTTGAACTGACACCCATAGTTGACACCTTGTTCAATCTGCTGAGTTTGCCAAGGATGGTTCTGTTGTTCAGACTGACAGGACTGGAGAGCCACGCCCTTAGTTGCTGCCTCTGAGAGAAATAGATTATTGGGAAAATCTGATTTTTGTTTGTTTGGTTGGTTGGTTTGGCTTGGTTTCTAGAATTGAAACTGGTACAGGATGACTGTTACAGCCATCTGATAATCTAGAGTTGTAGCTGATTGTAGAATGGGCAATAGTATAAATTTCTCTCACACATCTCCAGGTGCAGCAAGCTTTGTGCTGGTCTGAGACTAACAGGGGCTGCATAGCTATGATTAAAGCTAAGGATGATGTTAGGATTAAAGATATAGCTGAAGTCAACAGACACCTCTGGGCACATGTGGACATGTAGTTCATGGGGTCCGAAACCAAAACAATTTTACAATTTGTCCAGGTAGGGTTCCTTGTTCAAATTTTTATTTCAGCTGCCTCTTGGCATAAGTATTTTCACATGATGACACCACAGGACTCAATCCTGTTTGTATGAAACAGATTTAAAATTGGTGTTGACAAACTAGAAATTTGAAAGCTCACTGTAAGTAGGAGGTGTTGTAAGTGTTGGGGAAAACTCCTAGTCAGACCAAGCACATAATTTTAGACTAGGAAAGATTTGTCAGTTGATAGACAATCTCTAAGGAGAAAGGTGTAAGAAGCCCAACAACCCACCATCTTATCTGTTGCCACTCCGTGAATATGTTTTTCATAACTAAAGTCCATGATAAAGAAAATGACCTTTAGAGAACTGTGACATGGAAAAATGGAAATATATTCTGTATGTTAAATTTCTCTCTCTCTCTCTATATATATATATATATTTGACTGAAGAGCTTGCTTTTCTCTATATTAGACAAAACTATTTCCTAAGGTTTGTATTTTCTGACACTGAAATTAAAGAGGCAAATAAGCACTTATATGACACTATATAGTGTTTAAATGAAACCTTAATGCAGGGATTAACACGGATGAGCAGAAACATGACAAGTATGGTAATATGCTATTTCTGAACAGAGCTGTTCAATGAAGAAGAAAAACAATTTTTAATTTCCACGCGTTTTTCCTGTGTTGTGAGTGTGAGATCTTTAACTACTGAGAGAGAGGAGAAGAGAAATGGGACCTTTACTTTTCCTCAGTCTTCCTCCTTTCTCTCTTTTTCTGTGGAAAAGGTACAATAGAAAAACATAGACAGGCCGCACAGTATATACATACATATATATATACGAATAAGAAGATTGTATGTGGAAAACTGAAATATGGAAAGGGAAGGGAAGGGAAGGGAAGGGAAGGGAAGGGAAGGGAAGGGAAGGGAAGGGAAGGGAAGGGAAGGGAAGGGAAGGGAAGGGAAGGGAAGGGAAGGGAAGGGAAGGGAAGGGAAAAAAGGGAAAAAAAAAGGGAAAAAAAAGGGAAAAAAAAAAAAGGGAAAAAGGGAAAAAGGGAAAAAAGGGAAGGGAAGGGAAAAAGGGAAAAAAGGAAAAAGGGAAAAAGGGAAAAGAAAGAGAAGGAAGGGAAGGAAGGAAGGAGGGAGGGAGGGAGGGAGGGAGGGAAGGAAGGAAAGAAGGAAGGAAGGAAGGAAGGAAGGAAGGAAGGAAGGAAGGAAGGAAGGAAGGAAGGAAGGAAGGAAGGAAGGAAGGAAGGAAGGAAGGAAGGAAGGAAGGAAGGAAGGAAGGAAGGAAGGAAGGAAAGAGAAAGAAAAGAAAGAAAGAAAGAAAGAAAGAAAGAAAGAAAGAAAGAAAGAAAGAAAGAAAGAAAGAAAGAAAGAAAGAAAGAAAGAAAGAAAAAAGAAAGAAAGAAAGAAGAAAGAAAAAAGATTAATTCTGACACCTTTTAGAATGAACAATCTTTTGCACACTTTTTTAGATAAGTCACTGAAAATATTTATTTCTCAAGCTAGTGTAGCAGGAATGAAGTCAGTGGTGTGCTACAGCAATTAATCTAAAAGCAAAGGAATCAGAAGAGAATTATAACATTACTGTGCAGTTTTATGTATGCCTTTAAATACTTTGTAACTGATGTTGGCATTTTCACCTCAGGCTGTATCATAACCCTACAATGCAACCTAATTAAGGAATAGTCAGACATTCCCAGGGATGAACAGGTGACCGAACAAGAGTCACGCTTTTCTCTTTTTGCTGGCATGACTACTTTACAATAATCTTTTTTGCTAATTTCTCACCCTTGCTCTAGTTGGTGCTTGAGCATGGCAGAGGAGACCTCACACTTACCCTTGTTCTTTGGTTGATTCTTAGAAGAAACAGCAGCAGTCAACCACGTATTTTTCTTTTGTACAACATAATATCTTAAATATCTTTAAGACTGTCCATGCATTTCTTTCTGTTACAGTGTGAGAGTTCACCATATTTTAAGCAACTCTGTATATCCATGGGATTTTTATAAAGGGTGTAGACTGTTAGTCTCTGCCCATTTCCATTCTCACATGTATCACTGTAATTTTGGTGAGCTCTGGATGCCAGCAGAGTAGCATTAGCCTTGGGAGGCAGCTATTCCACATGCATTGAGTTTCAGGTACTGTCTATATCTGGCTTATATGTGAATCTGACATGTTTGTTTGATTTTGATCTTTGCTCATGATCAGGTGGAACAAGATTTTCAATTCTCACTTAATTTCCACTTTCACTGTAGAATTAAGAAGAGGACAGAGGAGAGGGATGAGTCCATTTCAACAGCTTGCTTTTATTTTTAAGAAAAATGTCAGATAACGTTCCTTTATATCTTCCTAATGGTTTGGAGTTGGATCAAAAATCCTATTCAATTACATTGAAATTTTGTCAAAGCACTACATTCTGATTGAATTGTTGTTATTAAATGAAAATTTAAATATATATTTCTCTCATGACTAACAGAACATTTCTGTAGTGATATTTGTACAGTAGACAAGGTAGAAATTTGAGAGCTAGAAATAATTATTTGGAGGTGAGAACTTTGAACCAAAGAAATTATCAGGTAATAACCAATATTATTAACTATTCCCAAGTGCATAAACTTCTATCTTTTCTGCATCCATCTATGTTACAATCAGACAAGAATATCACAAGGAAAAATTTTTTTAGAGCATAGTTCCTTTTACCTTAAATTTCCCCAAAAGGAATGTTTTGTTCAGAAGGATTAATGTCAACCAAGTTCTATTTCTTTGCCATTAGGTGTCTCTGTTATCTTTTGAAAAACACCAATGCTGTATGTTTTCTATTGTTTCTTAAAATGTGCTCAGACAAGTCTTGTTATCCCTCTTGCTTATGTTTTTATTTGTGAGAGAGCTTATGTATTAGGTTAAATATTAGTAGTTTAAAAAGTGTTATTGTTAAAATGCACATGCTAATTAACGAGGAAAAATTTTCAGTGTTGTGTCACAACACAAAGGAAGAAATTTTTAATACTAATTTGTTGGAGTCCAAATAAGATTAAAGTCATCAAAAAAAAAAAAAGTGTTTTGTTTTTTTTTCCAGCAATTTTCTGGATGTCTTCTCTCAGAATACCTCAAGTGGAGCAAAAGTGGGAGATAAGGGAGATAAGGTCTTACAATGATAAAATATGGATTATTGCATGAATCTCTATGTCTTTACTGCCTCTACACCCTCATTTAACTGTACACTGTTCTTCTAATCAGAATGCACAAAAATTTGATTTTCTCCACATTATAGCTTTCCAAAAGTTTTCTAGAATGCAAACCATTCAGATCACTCTATTCTAGATGCCTCCATATCATCACATTTTCAGAGAAAAAGAGAAAAGAAATTAGAAGCAGAGAACTGTTTCTCAGCAATGACTGTTACATTACATCAAGAGCTTCATCAAAGCTGCACAACTAAATGAGGAACTTTAAAAAATAGCCCTCATGCAGACAGCAAAGAGACACCAGAGTTTTCCATAATAATTTTTATTATCTGAGCAGTAGGGAAAACTCAACTGCCCAATTAACCAAAGACACGTGAACTCCCTAAATATTAGACTCTTGCTAAGCAAACACCAGCAGCCCATGGTATTTTCTGAGAGGCGACAGGCTATGAAAGAAAATCCAGCTGTGGGCTGGTGTGGACTCCACTATGCTGACAGAAAAACTTCCAGTGTTTTGCTGGCTGGTTTCTGAAAGAAGGGTTGGTGACATTCTGTCTTGCGTACTTATATTTTGGTCCTCTGTGTTTAGTAGGTTTCGTACAGATCTGAGTACTGAACTAGAATCTTTACCTGACTCAAATGACATGAAGGTAATTTGTACCGAAGTCCTCATTGCAAAGTCTATTCCTCTGTTGATTCTGGTACAATTAAAGACAGCTTTATTTTCGCAAACCACACAAACTTGCACACAGCTAGAAAAGCTAATTTCTAACTTGTAAAAAATATATGATTTCATCTGGTAACCATTGACAAGTAATAAATGTGGAATCCACAAAATAAGCTTTTATGAAAACCACTTTTCTGAACAGAACCACATTTTAATGTCAACTGAGTGCGTGCTTTATGTTGAAGAAAAAACAGCTTAGTGTACCATCTGTTACTTTTAATAGCAAACAAACAAACAGAGTTGTAGTTAATACTGTTGATGTAAAATATGAGGGATGTTATAAAACTGCTCACTGACAGATGTAAACATGCTTTGAAATATGAATGAGCTCAAGCAATTCAATACGCAACTTTTAGCAGCCAGCTGTTCTGAAAAGATAAGGCAACACCAGAATTTTAACAAAGTGTGCCAGACAAATGCAGGCTTATTTTACCAACCCACAAGATGATGTGAGAGGCATTTCCTACCTAAAGCATATATAGGGTGACAGATCCATTCAATTAAAAATGTCCTATTTAAGGGAAATATGCCTTATACAGAATTGTCACACTTCTCACAAGTGGTTTGAAAATGTCATCATGAGCATATACATCTAGAGAGACTCTTGGGACAAATTTCTGGACAGAGATGTCCAGAAAAAATCAAATAGCAATTGTTCATTTTGTGCTTGACTAATGATCATAGAACCATAGAATCATGGAATGTTTTGGGTTGGTAAGGCAGTCTTGGAGACAATAATTTCAAGTAATTAACAACAAGACAGTATATTTATGCACAAATGTATCATCGTAAATCCATACCATACTCCATAAACTCCTTGCTGTTTTTGATTACTGTAGCATGACAACACCATATTAAAAAGAAAACAAATAACATAACCTTAAAGGAAACCAATCTGCCCAGATTTCTATTTATATTACTTGGTTTCTGCATTTGCTGAAGTCATTTAAGTGGACGTCTTTCAGGAGTTATTAATTTAGATAGTAAAAACTCACACATTATGTTTCAGATCTAATGCCATTCATTCAGTTGATAATCAGGATGATTTTTAAATTCCAGTTTTGCACAAATACAATTTCATGTGGGCAAGTGAATGAGGAGTAGTCATTTTGATGTGTTCATTGTGTTCAACAAAATTTTAAGTATCATACTCAGAGGACTTTTCATATATTCACTGTTATCAGGTATGTACAGGCTATTCTTGATCTGTTTTCAAGGTCACAGTGCTGTACCAAGACATGTATCTCACTAAAGCAATAACTATGAAAAAGGCAACAGAAATTCTGCAAGTATGCTAGCTTAAATATGTATACATACACATGCATATTAAATTCTGTTGGGAAGTAATTCCCTAAAGAGAGTGAAATCGTCCTTCAGCTTTGAAAGAGGCTTTGGATTTAGTGAAAAATGCTATAAAGCAAAAAGGTTTATTCCTTTAATTATGCAAGACAGTCAATTGCTTTTAATTCAAAACAAGTCCAGAGGTAAACAGTACTTGAATGAATAAATGGATCAGCCTGTGGTCTGTTTGATGGTTAATTCATGTACCATCCACACCATTTTATACTTCATATAGATACACAGTACTTTCTTCATTATAGAAAAAAATGAGATATTGTTCCACTGGTTAGCAGAAATAGCTGAAAACACTGACTGATGAATAGGAAAAATGACAATGAAAAAAAAAAAAAGGTTCAGGTAGACTGACATAATAAGAATGAAATGAATAGATTTAGCTGATAACACTGCCCCACTGTGTTGATTTAAAATAGAAAAATACTTCTGGTAAATGCAGTTTTCTTTTTTTATATACACAAGAATGCTTGATATTGAAGGATTAAAGAAGGACAGCCATTTTATTTGCAAATAAATGTAGAAGAATGGCACAGCAGGCAAATACATTAGAAAAATATATATCTTATTTCTAAGCAGCAGACATGGCAGAAAACTTGCCATCCAGTAATTTTTTTCTAAATAGTTCGTGGATCCAGATAACCCAAAGTTCCTTGATTGCTCTCACAGCTCACCCTTGCCTCTTTCTAGGAAGAAAATGGCAATGGAGATTATAAAATCAGAGCTGCGCTGCCTCAAAAGGTAGGGGCTGGGCATAAAAGGGGTTGAAGAAAAGATCAGAGTGGTAGATCCCTGTAGATCCAAGCTCACTGCTCAAAACTGTGCAGTGCTCTGGCCTAGGTGGTGGGGTCACAGCCCCAGTGATTAGTGGCTTCAGTCATGGCTGCAGTCTGGTACCAAGGGCTTTTTTTTCATGTCAATCATAGGTCCTCCCTGTCTGGGAAATAGCCTTCTCTGTTTATGCCACTTTGTCCAGAGTATCACAAAATTTTGCTATCTTTCTTCAAGTATAGTAATCTGAACTACTAGCAAACAAATTCCTGATTCTGATCCCTTCTGTGCATACTGAGTAAAAAATGAGCCCAGCCAAAACCTTATTCAAACACTTTAAATTTAGCCCAGCTTGAGAATTTTCATAGTGATTGTGCTTCTTCAACAGTCGTATTCAGAGACACTGGGTGTACTCTTGTCCAATCCTTGATTTCACTTAAATCAGTGCCAATTTGTGCTGAAGATGCCTTTTAATACTCTTTCTAAAATGCAAGTCAATCAGCTATCTACATGGTTAGTTTATTAGGATTTTCAGAATGTCACATTTTCTGCTGTGGATCAGAGGCAAAATATTCCCCCAAACTCTCTTAGAGATCTACAAATCTATGCCTTTTCACATATGTTTTATCAAAAATATTAAGTATATAATGTTTGGTGTGTATTATATCTGTTCCTTAACAATCTACACTAATACTCTGTTTTGTTTATTGTTGTTGTGTTTTTTTGTCGTTGTTTTGTTGTTGTTGTTTTGTTTTGTTTTGTTTTGTTTTTTGTTTGTTTGAGATTAATTTATATAAAGGTATAAAAAGTAGGCTTTTGTAGACCATAATGAGTAAGATATTAGCCTTAGCTTTCATTCTGTCTGTTATTAATAAGGCTGTCATTACAGTTGAGATAACAACCATTTCTTTACTAATTTGTATTTTTTTTAAACTTTGAAGTTAAAATTACTTTTTAAACTCCTTGTTTTAAGCTAACCCCTATTGGTTTTTGTAATGATTTCATCGCAATTCTTTTAACATTTAGTGTATTGTTGTTCCTGACCAGTTAACTCTCAAATTCCTCAAAATTTGTGAATACTAAAATAAAGGCTCAGGCTGGGGGCTGGAGGGGAGACAGATTTTCTGTTCTTGTCTATGCAACTTAGTCTTAAGGATTTAAAGAATTAGTTTTGGTGAAGATTTTTTTGGAAAAGTTTTTTTTTCTTTCTTTCTTTTTTTTTTTTTTTTCCAGAAATGCTTCACAGCTGTTAAAATTTGAAGCATACTTTTCTTCTCAGAAAAAGTAGTCAGGCATTGGAATGGGTTGCCCAGGGAAGTGGTGGAGTCACCATCTCTGGGGGTGTTCAAGGAAAGGTTAGGCATGGTGCTTAGGGACTTCGGTTTAGTGGGTGATATTGGTGGTAGGGTGATGGTTGGACCTTGATCTTGAAGTCCTTTTCCAACCTTAATGATTCTATGATTCTATGTCTAACTGCGGTGTTGCCTTAGGACTCTTGTTCTCAGATAAATTCCATTTGATCTGACATGGCATTTAGTCTGGAAGCAACTAATAGTTGTTAGCTGGCCTAAAAATATATGAGCAGATGTGCTACATAATTTTACAAAATATTTCCATTGCCGTCAACAGGAAGCAAGTCTAATATATGCAAAGGATTAATTCATTCTGGTACTTTGTCAGGAGAACAACCCCAGCAAATGCTATTTTTGTTGCTAGTTCTGAAAAGAAGAGCTGCTGGGCTTCTCTGAATACTTTCTAAGCACTCAGCCCTGCTAATAGTCCAATCAGATGAAAAGCATATACTAAATTTGTGCTGCTGGACCGATATTTCCTAATGTGGGACCTGGATCTTGGCTCTACAGTTTCCTTCTTTTTCTTTAATTGCCCACCATATCATATTTAGTACCTACCAGAGTACCTTCTCCTTTTCCTATACAGGTGACATTGCAACAGTGACAGCACCAGAAACCGATGTAACCTTTTTAGATTTTGATGTTATTTATTCAAGTTAGGATCAATTTCCAATATTTTCATATTTTCACAGCATCAGTGCAGAATTATAGCTCCTCAAAGGAGCCATCACGTCACCAATTTCAAAAATAGTTTTTCGTTAGAATTAAGCAAGTCATATCAACACGTTGGGAAAACAATGATTTTATGTAGATTCTTAGATCAGTTCTCTTCCCAGACAACAGGGAGGGATGATGCCTGCTTTTACATCACTACAGCAATATAGAGTATATATCTATCTAGTTTGGCTGGCAGATATCAATGGAGTTTTACCCTTGAACGTCCCTACTTAGAAAGCTAGTTTCAAAAGTGCTACTGGAAGGAAAAACAGCCTGCACCTTATGAAGGAGACGTGGGAAAGGTTTCAGTTTTCCAGACAAGGAAAAATGTTTTCATCCTTCTCTCTCACTTATCTTAGAGACTGTTGATCATAATTTGACATTTAAGGGAGACATGGATACACTGGAAAGGGTCCAGTGGTGGGCCACCAAGATGATCAAGGGACCAGAGCACCTCTCCTATGAGGAGAAGTTCAAAGAGCTGGGACTGTTCAGCCTGGAGAAGAGGAGGTTCAGGGGGGATCTCACGAATGTGTATAAATACTTGAAGTGAGGGTTTAAAGAAGACGGAGCCAGGCTCTTTTCGGTGGTGCCCAGTGCCAGGATAAGAAGCAAAGGGCACAAATTGAAACACAGAAGGTCCATTTGTATATCAGGAAAAACTTCTTTACAGTGAGGGTGACGGAGCACTGGCACAGGTTGTTCAGAGAGGTTGTAGAGTCTCCCTCCTTGAAGATCTTCAAAAGCTACCTGGACATGATCCTGGGCAGCTGCTCTGTCAAACAGGTGTCCCTGTTTGAGCAGGGGGGTTGGACCAGATGACCTCCAGAGGTTCCTTCTAACCTCAACCATTCTGTGGTTCTGTGATTGTAGGTCTTGAGAACAATTTTAAACTTAATTTAGTTATATTTAGTCATGTCAAATTTTTCAATAAGGTATTTTGAAGAGCCCATTTACGAGAGTCATTAGAGATCTGAATCTTTGACTTGCTGATATTACTTATGGCTTTCATTCCCCTCAAAGTGGGTGGATGGAAATAATTCAGGTGAATCATCCTCCACACACTTCTTCACACTTGCCTTTGGATGGAATGATTCACTCTTCAGGGAAGCGTATGGCTTTCCACTGACTGCAGGGGTAACTCAGCAACATAAGATATAGATAAACGATAGAAAAGACCAACAGTTCATTCCAGAACCATTCTGAAGTTAGAGAGAAAAAAATCTCACTGCTCACAGATTTATCAAGCCTCCAGCCTTTGCCATGTGAACTGGCAGCTGTAGGACTACTGTCTCCAATTATACAATAATAATGTGCCTCAGCAAACTACGGATTTCTTTTAAAGCTGCAGGTGCTGGAAAATCTAGCAGCTGATTTTCCCAATCCAGTATATGATTCATGCTCATTCACTCATGATAACAATCCTGTCCTGACTGTCTGCAATCATATCTGGCTAATTCTAATACACCATCCCCACCACACCCACCAAAAAAAAAAAAAAAAAAATGAAGAGCAATTAAAAAAAAAAACTTTTGCTTTTACTTCAGTCTATGTTGAGTATAAATATCAGAGGTGAAATCTGGCCTGTTGAGTTCGGTGAGCCTTGTGACATCGACATCAATAGAACAGTATTACAGAGGTTTTGCTTCAGAAAAGCCCCTCTTTTTGTGGGCTAAGACCGCAAGATACTAAAAGTACTTAGAGTAACAATACCTCACATGAAAACAATTACCTGCCCATCTTAGAATTCTTTTAACATCAGCATGGGCTTTTGTACAGATTCAGGACAGTGACCATGCGTTTTGCTGACATTGGAATTGTTCAACAGCAACCATATGTAAATCTTCTATAGCAATATAAATAGATGTATTGAGTAATCAGTGAAACAGAAATTCAAAAGAGCTCGCAGAAGTAAATTCATGCCATTAGCTGATATGATGGAACAATCAGGAGTTGGTGTTTTTCTTATCTTTATGAATTATAATAATAAGTATAAATACTTTTTAGAATCTTATGGTAAATTTGCAAACAAATGAAACTTCTGTATATAGAAAAATAATGCAGATTTCCTTTTAACATATACAATGAAGACAGAATCACATTCATTTAATAGACACCCTGCCAACTTCATTTTCACAAATCAGAAACAATTATCTCTGAATTTGTGCTCTTAGATTAGTCAAATTCAGAAGCATGTTTGAAATAATACAATGCAATTTCTGTGTGTCAGTGACCACTAGTGTACAAGTCTGTACAATGGTTGCTTAAACTTTTAAATATCCATATTTTTATATTACACACATTCTCCAAACATTTATTTTTTTTTGTCAACAGTGTCAACACAGTGAAGTTGTTGCCTTTGAAGCAAAGTTCAGTTTTGTATAATCTATTCTATGAAGTTAACCTATACCAAAGATAAATCATTTTTTAACAGAAGTTCAGTCAGTTTGCAGATGAAATGCAGTAATCAATCTGTATTGGTAATGCTATGTTGAAAGCTTTACATAAACAAATGGGGATTTTTTGCCTCTGTTTCAAAGTAAGAGGAAGATTTTTTTTCAGCACAGTACCTGTAGTACTTGGAAGTCATTCACTTAGTTAGGGGAAACCATATTAGCCCTGAGAAAGTTACAATGAAAAGTGTAAGAGATTGTCAGAAGAATGTCTGGTGTTAAGATAAAGGTTTGCTTATTGGACTGGGAAGCTCTTCTGAAGAATAAAGGAGCAGGTAACTATTCATCACACTAGAGCCACAGATATTTACCTCAATCAGAAATGTTCACTTTTTAGACAGGCTGCAATGTGGAAGCAATGTAGTACACTGAAATATGTACCTACTATATAGAACTGAAGTGTAGAATTACGTCCCTACTGACACCGTATTGTGAATCTATTAGGCACATCTGAGAGACATTTAAATGCAAATGGATGTGAGTTGTTTGTCAGTGACTAGAAACGCTCTTTCAGGCAACTGCCTTAGTAATTAGAAACCATTTGGTATTATGAAAGAATACAATACTTTCAATATATCCACAGGCTAAAAGGATCTATGCTTTTATGTTAGAGCTGTGACAATTAATATGCAATACCTGATCCATTTTGGTATTTTTTCTCTGGGTCACTCCTGGAAAAGATATAAGTGAGAAGTGTGAAAGAAAGAGTGACTTAAACTAAAAAATTGGAATTTAAGATGAACACATGCACACTGACAGATGAGAACCTGACAAAATGAAGGAGCCTTGTTGAAACCTTTACCTCCTCATTAACTGGTAAGATTTTGAGAGACTTAAAGTAAAAGATAAGTTTGATAGCTCACCTCTCAAAATTTACAAAATTATATCTTATATTTTCATGGTATATAGAAGATTCACAGAATATAGAAGTGGATTTGAAGTAATTTATCAAAAACATCTCTCTTCCCTGTCCAATTTTAGGATTTTAATGCTTGCAGAGACTAAAAAATATTCCAGTCTGTTAGTCTAAACCTGAACTACCCTTCATCATCTTTGTTTCCAAACTAATATACCCTAGAGAATAGATGGGCAGATTGTTCTCTATGAAAATAATCAAAACAAAAAAGCAAGCAAACAAACAAACAAACAAAAACAACATTGCAACTTCAGTGCTAGTCAGGGAGATTAAGTGGTACTGATATCAAATAATGATATAAATTTAAATTAATAGTTGCAGTAGTTGTCTACTTCACAACACATCTTCAACATCTTATTTGCGTCACATTAACAGTTTTCAGCTTCATCTCGCAGTTTGTGGCAGTTAGGAACAATATATATCTATCAGTTCCAGAATTTACTAGTGATAATAATTTATTAAGGATGTGGAAGAAATTAACATTAAAATATTTATTTTTGATAGTTTCTATAATTAGGAATAATTCAATAATAATCCAATAATTAGGAATAATGAGGAATATTAGAAAGAAGTTCTTTACTATGAGGGTGGTGAGGCACTGGAACAGGTTGCCTAGAGATGTTATGGATGCTCCATCCCTGGAAGTGTTCAAGGCCAGGTTAGAAGGGGCTTTGAGCAACCTGGTCTAGTGGAAGGTGTCCCTGCCCATGACAGAGGGGTCGGAACTGTTGGAACTACCTTTAAGGTCCCTTCCAACCTAAACCATACTATGATACTAAGATAATTACAGGAGTAATAAGAGAGGCCCGCTGTAGTGACTTAAAGGATGTGGTTCTTATGCACAATGAAACCTTTGAAAGATCCAGGTTTCTGTTTTTGTGCATCAAAATAAAGAGGTGATGGTAGATCCACAACTGACCAGGCTGCATGATGTCCTCTCCAGGACAGAGGTTTAACAGAGCCAACAATGCAGGTTACCAGGCTGGGTATGTATCTGCAGACCATGTTGGATCCTGTACCATCATGCAAGTGTTTCTAGGGCTAAATAGTACAGAAACTGTAGTTTATCTGTTCCTAAATTTAACTCTTACATATACCAAAATCAAATCTCTATCTGCTGTCTGTGTAATTCATGGAAGATCTCCCTTCAAAAAAGTACATCCTCCCTTCTCAAAAAGTACATCAGAAGTACGGAATCTGAATCATCAAAACAGTGAATAGTAAAAGTATAATCTGTGTGTGTGGGAAGGGGCTGTGTACCTGTGTGTCTGTGTGTATCACATTTCCACAGCTCAGTTAAGAACAGCATTTTTTCCTTGCATATTTAAGTGAGCATGGTAACTGAGATTTTCTTTCAGGCTCTCAATATTCAGATTCTCTACATAGTAGTACTTTGGGATATACCAGCTAGGAACAATGAAACTAATTTACAATTACATAAATATATTTGAGACTATCAACTTTGAATCATAATAATTATTCTGCTCATGTTCTCAGGTTAAGAGGTCTTGATTTGGTTTCTCTTCTAACTTTTATCCCTTGTGTACAAAATCAACTTTGACGCTCTAGCACTCATAAGAGATGTCTCTTCACATTAATGGATTGTTTTATAGTCTTATTTAAATCATTATATGGCAATACAGAGAAATCAATCATGTTTGCCAACAGCTATGCTTCATTCAATACCCTTGTGTGTAATGGTTATTTAGACAATTAATTTCCATATCAGCACACATTGTTTCTCCTTTTGTATATGAGAGGTTGAGTTATATTTCTGCATATGTTTGGGTTATTTTCCTAAGTAAACTTTAATCAATGAGATAACAAACCTCTATAGCCATTCAGTTCCTCATAATTTTCAGTTAATTTTCTTTGCCAACTTGCCCTCCAGAATGGTTTTCTAATATTCAGCCATTGCATCTGTATTCTCTGCTAATGCACAAACATTACTTTGATGTGGGAAGCTAGTAGGATGATGTATCCTGTCATCAGTATCCTGATGTATCCAAAACAGTGATGGTTTTAAAGATAGCTACATAGTTAACAATTCTTAAAAGATTCTTAAAGATAAGATTGTGACAAGTTTTAGGTGATCCACATGTAGATATTGCAAAGTTCTAGAGACAACATGTAAAGTTTCTGCAGAGCATCCTATCTGAGTAGAAACAATATGTAATATACCACACCATCAACGGCATACTTGAGTGAATTCTAGCATTTCATATTTGTGTTATCACAAAGAAGAAAAAATGGGAAATAGGAAGGGGAAAGGAAAAGGGAAAGGGAAGGGGAAAGGGAAAGTGTTTTATTTTAGGTAGACACCAAAAAAGGAAGTTTACTGACATCCCTATAATTTTTAAATTATCACATTTTATAAAAAATATGTAAACTTTTTCAAGCTGAAGATGTGTCATTATCCATAATATTAAATGCAGTACTTCTTTTATAACATCACTCACACAGATAGTCCTTCAAATCCCCATTCTTATTTGTACAAATGGTTTCCCTGAGTAACTTTTCTTGCCAATACTGATGAAAGGTTTGTAGTCTGTACCTTTCATAGTTTAACTCAGTTTTACTGAATTAAAATTCAATAATATAAATGACTAAAGTAATTTATAGAGCATAAAAGAATAATATTCCAAAAATTTTCAACAGTGTGATCCCAGGTTGTGTTTTTGTTGTTTTGTTTTGTTTTGTTGTTGTTTTAAGAATATAGCATGGCATACCACCAACATTCTCTTGCAAGTTAGGAAAAGAGATTCATTATGTTAGGCATAATATTAATAGACTTAATTTGTGTTCTTGCTTGAAGTCTAAGAACTAGCCATAAGAAAATGATAAACCAAAGTGAAGAGACTATATAAAATAAAAGCACAAGTGTAATTTTTATTAGAAAACTATAATATAAGAGCAATCTTCAAATATCCAGTAGCCCACTGTGAACCTCAGGAATATACTTACAATTTATGTATACAGATTTACAGTTTGGTTGTGTCATAATCTACAGTAATGCCAGTCTGCCCCACATGATATAACTTTGCAAAACTCAATGGTGCAATTTTCCAGTGTTCAGAGAGTTTTTTTGACCTATACAACACTGTTAACAGCACAAACGGGGTCAGTTAGGCTCACATCAATCAAGAGAAATAGGAACTATCACAAGAGTCACCTGGTATGAAACACAATTTTTTATAAGAGAACAAATTAGCAGGCAAAATATCAGTGATGCCAATTAAGATGCATTATTTGATTATAAAGTTTTCCGTGAACTTTCTGTGAATTAATGATGAAACTAATGCATTCCGTTTCTAATTGGAAAAGACAAGAATTATTTAGGAGTCCCACTATATCATTCTCTTTCCAAAACAGATTTTTCAAACAGCTCCATTTCCTGTAAAGTCCCATTGTAGTGAGCCAGAGGATTAACGGTTTATGGAAGTATCGTAGAGGATGGAACCACCTCAGATGTGCCAAGAATCCATTTTTTACTATTTGTTCACCAGAAATGATTAGTTTTGTTGAAGATTGTGCTTGCTAAAAATTACAGGTTACTCTCTTCAGAGGTGACAGAACAAAAGTTTCAGAGGCATTTTATTTCACTCTATGCATATCTGTATGCCTAGGAGAGGGAGAGCAAAGACTGATAAAAAGAGGCAAATTTTGTTTGACTTTTCTCCAAGGTACCAGAAAGCGATTACTTCAAGTTTTTAGGCAGAAATGGAAGGACATTAGCACCATTATGTAGAAGGAGAAAAAGGGGAAAGTATCAGGAGTGTCTGGACTTGGGACACATCTGGCAGAAATCTTTCAAGCTCCCTCTTCTTGCCTTTGAAAATTACTTGTTTCAGAGCTATGGAAATTATGATTGGCAGTGTCCAAGCCTTCTCACTGTTACAATAATGACTTCTGGAAGTCCAGAGGCCAAAACTGGAAGTCCAGCCACACATCTTTTGAGCCTCTAGCCTTGAGTACAAGATTTTTGTTGGTCCTTGTCACAAAGTTTTAAGGATCTCCTTTTATATCAACTGGAGGGGGAGGCAGAAGTAAATCGTGCTTAAATGTAGACGTATTTTTAAGTCGTCATATTTATGCTTTTCATAATCAGTGGAGAGGGAGATGTGGTTTAGGGACTTAGTTCATCAGATCTACTTCAAATAACTTAATGAGCATGATAAGATTTCTGCTACAAAAGTGCCCACACAATCTATAAGAGAAATCTTGAGCAACTAGATCAGATGTTGAGACAGTCCTGCAGATGTCTTAATCAGACATCATGTCAAGAATGAGAAGCTAAAAGCCCTGAATTCATTCAGTCTGTGCTCCCAGGCATTCAGGATTTCACACATTTACATGACTTGATACATTTTTTTTTCATTGTTTGTTTGTTTTTCCATTTGAATGTACATGGGTTCAAGAGGTAGGGGAGAATTTAATTTTACTACTTTCTCTTCACTTTAGGAAAAATCTTTGAAGTTATTCAGAAAAAAAAAAAAAAAAGAAAGAAAAAAGGACTTTTTATCTCCCTAAAATATATTTTTTTAAAGAAATCTTTCCTTCAAAAAGTTTTCCTTCAGTTTGTAACGTCTAATTTCCTTTCATATAAATAGACATTTTGAAAATGGTGACTTCTCATGAAATATATAACTCTTGGTTGTGCTATTAGTTTTCATTACAATGCTTGTGACAGAAAGTCATATCTGTAGTGACATCACTGATATTTTTGTATCTGTATGTCAAGTATTCACACACTAGTGTGCTGGGAATTTTAAACTTAAATTCTCCCCTGTCCTGTGGGAGCTAAGAAATACTTAGATATGTATCTTCATTGTTTCTCATAATTTACCAGTTTATTATATGAACATAAATTTCTGCTTTCTAGATCGAGTATTCTGAATGCGATTCTGATTCATATTCTGAATATGAGCAGTGAGCCATACATATAACCATTTTGCTAATCACATCACAACTATTATATCTTCAAGATCTTCTAAGGTCTGAGGAAAGGATGCCACTTGCTTAGAGCAGACTTTTGCTAGGAGTCTATTCATTTTAGGAAGTAAAGGCCTGATCCAAACCCCGCTGAAGTCAATGGAAAAAAAATCCCATTGACTACAATGGGCTCTGGATCATGCCCTAAGTCCAATCTCTTCATTAATGCAGGATTAATAATAAGATGACTGTCCAGTAGCCTGGAGTACCTAAGGTCCCATCAATTTCGCTTTAGACTGCAGTCCACTGAAATTTGAAAGATGAAGCTGAGGTCTTTTTTTGGTAATAAGAAAACTTAAACTGTGGGCATTTTCATTTCCTACTTATAGACAAACCCACTGGTTCAGTAGAAATCTTTAGGCATCCTAATGAGAAAACACCAAGAATAAGTGAAGCTAAATAAATATATGTTGTTCTGAACATATATGCTTCAGAAACACAGTGTAGGTTCTGATTTGATCAATGAATAAATGCAACACTATGGTTTTGGAGAGATCAAAATAATTCCTGACTATACAGGAGAAGCTAAAAGGTTATATATAATGCAGTTAAATATATAAAGGTTTTAGTTTTATTTTTTTTTTTAAGCTAACAGACAAGGCATGGCACAAAGATTCTCAAAGTGTTTTCTCAGTTTGCACAACAAAGCACAATAAGTTCATAATGAAAAATGACAGAAAGTTATTAACATTACAAACAGTAATAACACCCCTAAGTTCTTTGAACTTGCCAATATAAATTTTGAAATAAGGTTGGATTAGTATAAGCTTTGACAGTAAATGAATTGAATTACTACAGTGTCAATAAATCAGATAAAAATATATATATGTGATCAGTTTTATATAAAATAAAAATCTGAAACAAATATATTTTGTGCTTTTCTTATTTAAAATTTAAATTTCTAATAGACCATTGGGCAAATCAGACATTCCAAAAGAACCCAGTGTTATCCATTGTTAGCCTTTCATTAAATTGCCATTAGCAATACTTATTATTTTACCTTGTTTATTTATATTGACAACAATGGCTCAAAAAAAATAATACATATATATATCATCCAGGCTGTTGTGCACTATATAATAAAGATCTTTCTAAAGATATATTTTATCTCAAAAAAAAAAAAAAAAGTAAGTTAACCATAAATTACCATAAGTTCAACAGGCTTTACTATTAACAGATCAACATATTCAGTGATCAATGAATGGAAAAACAAAGCAAGTGACATAATGGTCCTCCCACTAAGCTAGTGGAATAGATTAATTTAAGCTAAGTTTTGAGCTGAAAAAAAAAAATAAAAAATTTGCTTTGCATTAATGTAGATAAACATTTCTACGTCAGGTATTTTATCAGATGCATTTCTGTAACACTGTTTGACCACTTAGATTTAACTTTAAACAACTCAATAACCTGTTGATAATATTTATACTAATTAATTTCAGATATAAAAAAATGAGGTCTTAAATCTCTTCATCAAAATATACCAGTTTTCCAGATAAGTATATTAATTTTGCTTAAATATAATCACAAACTTGCTAATCCAAGAACTCTTATGAAGGTCGGGAAAAAATCATATTTGGATCCATAGTATGAATCATGTCAGACAACAAAACGCCTGAATATTATAATTATGAATGTTATTGGATGTTCTGGATTTCTCTCTTTCTTGTTGAATTAAAAAAAAAAAAAAAACCTGCCGATTTTGCTGTAAAATAAAGGTATGTAAAACTTAAAAATCTTGTGTTTTTTTTTGGCAAAGTAAAATTTGCCTTTCTCTAGAGCTCCCGGTGATGGACCACTGGCACAGGTTGCCCAGTGAGGTTATGGAGTCTCCCTCCATGGTTATCTTCTAAAGCTACTTGGACATGGTCCTGGGCAACCTGCTCCAGGTGGCCCTGCCAGGGGTGTGGACTGGATGACCTCCAGAGGTCCCTTCTTACCTCAGGCATTCTGTGAGAATGATGAAATTCACCACTTCAACTTACTAACACAAAAGCTAACCCAAGTTGAAAGTTCACTGAACAAATGAAGTACAAGCTCCTTTTATTTTTTTTCCTCCCTTCATTCTTGTGTAAAGTAATGTCTAGTCAATCCTATTTCATTCAAACCATAGTCTGAAATTTAGTGGAAAAAGTGAAAGCCTCCCACCACCTGGATCAGCTGAAAAAAAAAAAAAAAAAAGAAGAAAGATTGTGCATTTTACATGCTGTTGTCTGAAGCCAATATAGATAAAAGATTTTTTCACATCTATTTGAACAAAAGCCATTAATTTGCTTTGATGTGTTTTTCAAATTATCTGAGAATATCCATTTATGACTTTTCAGATTAAAAGTGTGGCTATCATCAGTAAGATTATCAGATATCAAGGCTTTTCAAGCAAGTTTTAGCAACTGCTTGCCTGAGGCATATATAGCTTGGCTACTAAAATTAGCCTGGGTTATTAGATTATAAATAATGTGTTGATCTATAGCCCCCATTTTATTTAACTAAATAAATGTTAAATTCCTTCACTTAGAATCTTGTAGTGACACTATCCAAAATTCAAATTGTGGAAATTGTCCAAGATGTACAATGTACAGAAAACTTCCCCCATTGGTTTTTCAGATAGACAAAGTATTAGTCCAGCACTGCTAGAGAGGATTTCACAGCACAATTCTGCTTTGAAAAAAATTCTTCCTTGTCTACTTCTTACAGCAAGGAACTTAAAGCACACAGGACGCTTAAACAACCTCATCAGAGGAAAAGTTCATGTCATGAAGACATCCATTGTACTGTTTAAGCTTGTTTTAAAATCAAAAATTAGGCAGAGACATTTGTATATTAAATATATATATATTTTAGTAGTTCTGTCTTTCAATGTACGTCAGAAATAGAAATTTCTGGTAAGTTTGTAACGTTCCCTGGAGACCTAAAGAAATCAATAAACAAGGCCGGAATGAATTCACAGTCAGTTTTTTCATTGAAAAACCTTGTAAATAACCAACAGTTTCATTCTTACGAGGAATAGGGCTTGCTATCACACAACTAAAACCTTAGACTGTAAAAATCAGCTTTTTAAAGCAGAAGAAGCTACATTTTATGCCATTAGAAATCCCTTGTTACTTTTGTAAATCAGTAGATTGGGTTTTACTTTCTCCTTCTCTATCTCTTCTATTCCTCTTCAGTTACTAAATGAAAGTAAAAATGCAATTTTTCATTATTTTCAAGCGCCATACCAAAGTCTTCAGCTTTCATCTTGCATGTACCAATATGTTGTGTGCACTTACACAGAAGAGAGACAAATACTGATCTTTTTGGCCTTGAACAAAGCCTAAGTAATTGTAGTGTAAAATCTTCACATAGATCAAAGTTATGATTTTCATATATGTACCTGAAATGAAGGCAATACACATGAATTCATGTATTAGCCATGCAATAGTACTGGTACTTACACAGCAACCGAACAAGTACATGGTCACTAAAACAAATCAAAGCGAACATCATACCAAATCATTGCCTTTCTCTTTCTTTTTTTTTTTTTTCAGATTTTTTTTTTCTCAATGTTTTCAAAAGTATTGCTTGGTCCACATCTCCTCCTTCACTCTCTTATCTGAATCCATAGTCCCTGTCATCACATGCTTTTCACTTGTATCGTCAGCCACAGCAAACACTGCCACAAATTGCATCAAAAGGCAATATTTTTAGTTGACAATGATATAAAATTATAAGCACTGATCTCACAGGTTTACAAAGAAGAATGAATGGATAAGAATGCAATGAGACTTCAGAAATAAAGTTGAGTATTGGTAATATTAATTTTGTTTCCACAATGGAAAATAGAATAGGCTTCTATTTCCTCTGGAAAGGCTTGATGATACACATGATTTTTATTAACCAAATGTTTTTTGGTTTTTTTTTTTTTTTTTTTAGGAGAAGAGGAGAGAGAATGCATGCTCACTCTCATATCTCCATTATTTTCCCCGTTCATCCTCATGCAAACACATTTGGTAGATTAGGTTTCCACTAGAAAAGTCATGTTCATAATTGTGTTTTTCTGTCTTTAGAAAACCATCAAAACTGAAGCATATTCTGAAAAGTTTAAAAATAAAATAACTCTTCTTTACCTACAAACAAAGGAACTCTTAATTAAAACTTAATGAAGGACAGAAAAAGCAATAACATAATACCAAGGGAGAGGTAGAAGAGAAGGAAGCGTTCACCCTGAGATACTCAATATTTTAATTGGTTATCTGCAACAAATAAGAAACTGTGTGTTATGATTCTGATTCTAACCTTATTAAAGTCCATGGCAAAAAGCCCAGTGAGTTCAGTGGGGCCAAGATGAAGTTCTAATTGAATGAATAAATGACTTCAGATAAAATAAGTTACTTTCTTTCCTTCACATTCCTATTCTAGCAGAAAGAAACAACAAAGATTTATTGAAATCTGTCAAAGAGGCAGGTAATTGAGTTTATTTTGACCTGGATCAAAGGAAATAAGTTCTTATAAGGAGAGTAATTTTGAGTATGAATTCGTTGAATTAATAGAGTTAGACATTCAGCTTTCCATTTGAAATTTACAACTATATTGATGTGTCTAAAACCTGCCCTGAACTGAAACCTGAACTGTCTAAACACCTTACTGAGAAGGAAATTCTATTTTAACACAACAACTGTTGAACCTTTCTCAGAAAAATATGCAGAACTAGTTGACAAAAAGCGGTTCATCCTTTTGTGCTTACAGTCCTCTCTACCAGTCTTGCTTTAAATTCACAAAAGAAGGAGCTACTCAAAAAATCTTCACTCCTCTTTCCTGAATGCAAAAGGACTTAGCTGTTAGTGATGAAAGGCCCGTAATAATAAGCCAGAGAAAGACGTTCTTTGCCCTCTCCAAACAACACCACCTCAGGGTCTCCTTCCTCCAGTTGCCACTAGTTGCTGCCACCTCTTTGACCCTGGTCATCTGTGAGATTGACTGATCTGGGGGAAGGCTATCTAAGGCCGCCTAATTATGTTGGGGAATTTTCTGTAGGGATTTTCTTCCAGGGCTCAGAAGCAGGAGATTTCAAATTCAATGCAGTAGCAGAACTGAAACTTGGAAAGATGGATGCAGTATCAGAGTTCCCCTTTAACTGGAAGGTTTCAGATATTGTTACACAAAGCTGCCAATTCAAGCAATTCAAGCAACAGGAGTAATGAATTATCCTAAAACTAATTGCCTGCAAATGCAGCTCTAGCTGTTCTTACATAGTTCTTTGTCAAATTACTGTTATGAGAGTTATTCTTCTTTCTGTTTAAAAACAACCATTCATTAGAACAAGAGGGAAAATGAAGGTAGAGGAGTAGGGAAGAGTATAAATCCTTAGCCCAGTGGTTAGAGGCCATTTTGTTTCTCATGGGAAACTAAGGTTCAAACCTCATGGATCAGTTTAAGGAGAGACCAATTCTACTTGTGAAAACTAATGCAGACAACAACTTGCTAACAAAAGAGAAGAATAAGAGAGCGAGATTGAATCTGCATCTCGTATTCTCTTTGATGTCAGCAAGAGAAGTACTTTTACAGATGAGGGTCTTTCTTTACAGCGCTTTGGTTTCAAACATACATTGAGATTAAAGATTACAACAGACATGTAGGAACTTTTCAGAGAAGGCCATTTGTACCCATCATTCCTTTTGGTTCTGCTCAACTTATCCTGGTGAGTGTTCAACCCATTAAAGCTCTTCTTGAAGTAAGATTCAGTTTCAAGATATTACATATCCTTGACTAGCAGCTTACAACATTCATTAAGAGTAATTGAAAGGTATAAAAAATTATAGCAAAATACAAATAAAATATTTTAGTCATGATCTGGTAGAACAGATGTTTTCTAAGCATCATGACATTTTAACTACATATTCTTCTCTCCTCCCTTTCCCCCCCACCTCCCCAGTAAAACATTACAAGCAACTTCAGCAAGTGAACTAATAAATCTTTTAAATTCATGTTCATTATTATAGGAAATGAAATACATTTTGTAATGCCAAGCATGAAATGTTCTGGAAATGGATGAGAGGTTTTCTTTGTATTTCTCAGTCTAACTTCTATGTGCAATACCAGTCCAAATACTTACAGCATTAACTTGGGAACATTTGCCATTTTCAGCAATCTGATGACTGCTTACTGCTCTCTGGGGACACACAAACCCTTGTGTTCATTCTGAAGTATCCACGTACCTGTGAAGTATGCATACTAAATGATGGAAAGCATGCTATATTAAAAAACTGATTGCATATGTCAGCGTATGCACCACATTTTACAGATTAGTCTGTGTTAAACTCTTCTTCATGCATGATTTAAGGGGAGATTCATGACCTTTGTTCAAACTCAAGCTTCTTGCAAATTTTTTATCTGGAGTTTCTTTTCTGTTGAAAACAGCAAAGGCAAAATGCTGTAATATTCTGATAAAATGTTTATTGGACTTTCGAATTTCAAAAACCTTCAATAAGGTTGGGGGAGGCTTGTGTAAGCATCAGAATTATATGTAATTATCAAAAGCCTGTATCAGCACAGAATTTTCTCCTAACAGCACATTACCCAAGCAGCAGATATAGAGATAAGCAATCCTATTATCATGAAAGAAAAAATCTGGATTAAGTTTTTGTTCTCCCTTTCTCCTTCACAATGCCTCTAATCATTTGAGACATCAGCATATGAAAAAGGACAAATTCAAGCTCTTCAAAAATAACTCTGCACTGACTTTTCACTTAAAGGTCCATTTCAAGGTTGTATGGATTGGATCCTTGTAAGTGACTTTCTTTTACATCATTGCATTTTTCTCCATCAGACAATGTATTATGACTACAGTTCTGGCTAGATGCCATATCTATGCAACGTTTTGCAAAGCACAACAGGAATTCCGTAGCATAGATCCTGTTTCTAAAGGACTTATAAAATATGTAGAGTAGAAAGTGTCTGAGCTTTCTGACTACTTAGGAATGTAGAGGTTTCATAATTCTTAGAACTATATGAAATAAACATAATTAAAAAGTTGTCAGCCAATGTCTTGTCCAAGTGTAAAACCAAAACAAATAAACTTAGATGATTTGCAAACTCTCCAGCAGAAACAGAAGTGGTCCCATTCCACAGCATGTTGTACATTAATTGTATGCATAAGTGTACAATAATTATTTTACTTACCACTGCTGGATTTTTCAGTGTTTTTTCTTAGCAGCCACTTTGCTTTCCACTTTCTCCTGTATCTATTTTGCAAATGAAGATAACTAGGATAACTAGTTTTAATGTGGAAGAAATAAAACTATAGCATAAACCTAGGTGTCTGGAACTTTAGTTTCTTTTTTCCCCTAATATTGGGAGGATCCACATGGAGGATCCAAGTACTCAGGTCATTCTTCACATTAAGAAAATATTTTAGCAATCTTCAAATGCAAAGTTTATTCTTCTGTCTTTTGACCCGGCTGATACTCATCATTAACAAGTCAGCCCCAAATGGTATAGCAGTTCCTGATTGGCTTGGAGAGCCTTAAAATCCCAGGAAAAATAAAAATAATAATAAAAATATCTTCAGAGTTTCATGCTCAAACTAAGTGTCCTTTGAATCATGGCATTCAACAAGAAATACTTCAGATATGAATATGTCTCAAAAATGCTGAAGACCAAGACAGGGTGATAGAATGGGTTTTAAATTTATTTTTTTAAATATTTTAATAATATTTAATTAAAATAAATAATAAATAACAAATAATATATGAATAAACAATAATTTATTTTAAATTTAATTAGTTATTTCTACTTTGCTAAAATATAGAGGCAGATACAGATGATATGGATGTGTATATGGTTAAGGCTTGACTGAAATAAGTTCTCCATCACCCACTAACTTCTGTTGTTATCATCATAGCTGGAGGTAGAATTGAAAGTGCCACCAAAGTCAGCAATAGGTCTGTCACAAAGACAAAGAACATCACCTCTGTATCATTAGCCAATTTAGTGTCATCAGCAACAAAGGGCTGTGAGCCCACTGTCACAGACTGGATGACAAGATTTGATTCAGGAGCCGACCAAGAGCCTCAGTAAGCAAAGAGTTTTGTTAGTGGCTTCATTGTATACTACGTTCTTAGTATGTAGCAGCTTTAAACCATAAGGCTTACAGTAAAACTAAAAACAAAGGGAGGTGTCAAGTTTTACAGTATTTCAGGGTAGTATTTAATAGGTTTGAAGTCACACACCATACTTCTCAACAGTCTTTTTTACCATGTTTTTCTTCTCTTGCTTCTTAAAGATTGATTTTATACTTATTTAGATATTTAGTTCATCACGGTGTGCTAACTATGCAGACAAGAGCCCATGCAAATTCTGTTTGACTAATTCTGAGAGGCAGAAGAACCACTCATTTTCTCAAAACATTAAAAAAGTTCCTGAATGTTTTTTTTCCTTTCTCCATGTCCTCCAAACAGATGTGTGTTTAAAACTTTATGCTATATGAAGTTTATGTCCCTGTAGAGATTTCTATAAAAGTTTATGCTCATTGAGCTTTCTGTCTTTTGATCAAAGCCAGTTGAATAATAAAAACTGAGAGAAGTAAAATCATGCAGAGCTTCCAGAGTACTTTCCTGTTTCTGTTTTTATGCATCTTGGATCTAATCATTTCCCAGCAGCACATTAAGTGATTCAGCTAAACTCTAATGACATCTGATAGCACTTTTTTAAAAAGCTGTGTATTACCTTGTATCACAATGTAGTTTTATGTTTTTGTGTGGTTTGTTTTTTTGGTTGATTTTTGTTTTATTTTTCTTTTGAGTCACCAAATTGACATAAACATGTCTATATTAGGAAAGGAAGAGGAGGACTAAAACTAAGAATCCTAGCTGAATTTAGGGAGAAAAATCACACATCTTAAAACACTTATGATGTCCCATCATTTTTGCTCCCTTCTGATAAGAACTAAAAGTTCTTGAAATTAATGTCACTTCTCTTTTTCAGTCACCAAAATGGTGATGATATTACCAATGGAGATGCTATAGTTGCATTATTTGTGAAAGTATTTATTATTAATAGCTATCTCAAAATATTCAATATTTGCCTAGGCTGGTGAAGACTTTCCATCAACACACTAAAACTTGACAAGATCCATTATGTTACTAAAGTTACTCTCAGATGATGACACAAGTCTCTGGGCCTCGGTCATGAAACTTAATAAAGAAACAATACCTTACACTTTTGCCTGAAGGAGGAATTTCTTCAAGCTTGGTCTAAGCAGGTGCCAGATACATTTAGAATATCAAACAAAACCTCCCCAAGTGCATTTTCTATACCAAAATATCCAGTAAAATGTGGGAGTGAAAAAATTGGAAAGGCATTTACTTTTCTACCTTACAGGGGTTAGTTAGCATAAAGCATTACGTTTTCTTTGAATCACTGATTTGTTAAACAAAGAGAAAGAGCAGCTCACCTGTATGTTCACTGACTTTGAAAAGTCCTTTAACACTAAGGAAAGAATCATGGAATGAAGCTCTCCTTCCCCAATGTAAATTGCATTCTGTTCTTCACTAAAGGTACTGAAAACTATTCACTTCCAACAAACTGCTTTTTCCTAATTAAAATTTTCACTGAAGAGAGAAAAATAGGATCAAGAGGGATGATGTGAATAGGTCATGAATCAGAGCCTGCAGCTCTATTAGAAAAATCTCAGATGCAAGGTGTCTTCCTTTACTGATGCATTTGTTGCAGCTGAATGGTTCATTTAACCTGTATTGAGGATCTGTGCAAAAACTCCAAATATTTTTGTTTTACAATAGCTTCAGCAAGCACCATTGTTGTCTTTCATATATGAATACAGTTAAATGCCAAATGACCACTTTCCAGTGAAGCCACCATTTCAAAAATAGTTGATTGTGTTTACTGTGTCTCTCATTGAAGCTGAGGAGGATGGACTGAAGAAAGGTAAGCTTAAAAGGATTAAATAAGTAGATATTGCTGAGCTATCTGCTGCATGTGGCATCACAAGAATGCCCCTATACTCCCATTAAATCCTTGTCTGCCTGCACTTGTATAAGCAGCTGCTAAGTCCTTTCCAGAGCACTGCACAGAGTCGGTACTCACAGTTGTGATGTCCTGCTGCCTGGGATAAAGCAGGATTTCACAGCAGTCTTCCATTATCTGACAATGAAGAGATGCAATGTTTATGCATGGTGTTGGTCAGGCCTGTTACTTTGATAATGAAATCTGAGCAATGTTGTTGCTTCCATTTTTTTATCATGAGCATTTGGATTGTCTGTACTCTTAGCTGCAGTTTGTATAGGGTTTCCCTTTCTCCTATGTTGACACAGAGATTGCAGATCAGCATGATTCTTTCCTGGGAAAGCAGCTCCTGCTTCTCCTGGTAAATGATGTTCTTACCTTGTTGCTGCTAGCTCTGCCATACCACTGACAGGTGTTTTCAAGGCTTTGCAGCAAAAATGTGTTTTATTAGACATGTAAAAGAAGCTAGGATGGTGATTTATGTTGTGTTGAGGGACATAGGATAAAACATAAAAGTACCTGAAGCAAAATGTTGTTTAGCAATAGTGCAGGTATCACTGGGAGAAGGGAATAGATGGAGGTGAGTTTCTCTTTGCAGCATACTGATGTATGGCTATAGCAGGAGCAAGCATGCCAGCCCAGAGGTAGGCAGCCCAGACAACACTGAGGCCCAGTCATTAAGATACAAATCCAATATCCTTAATAAGCCTTTACTCAAGATCTTCCCAATACATCTTTATGGCTTTTGTTGTGCTGTATAAATTAAAGGTAATTATGATATGCTGTGATCATGTCTTCACTTTGCTGTTTATGGACAAGGGAAGGTTAAGATTGCTTTGAATGATAGATGGGGAAGAGCCAGGTGAATGAAAGGGTATGATAAGGTTAAGGAGCTGATAGGATTTCAGCATTTTCAATGAATTTGATGGAGAGAGTGGAACAAAACTAAATTCACTGTGGACAAAAATGAAATGTGAAAGTGAGAATGACATAAAATCATCATGAAAGAGTAAAGAGAGATGATGCTGAAGTAATGATAAGGAAGAGGAGCAGAGCCATGAGTCCAGGACTTCACATCAAATGTCGAGTCAGGAGTGAGGAGGTAAGAGACTCCAAGTTCAGATACAAACTTCCATGTTTAACAGTTCTGAATGATGCACTTTTCCTTCTTTATATCAAAAGAGTCTTTGGCCATATTCCCTTAACTAGAATATCTCTCTGTGTTATCAGGGAGAGTCCACATAAAGAAAGCAGAAGACAAGAAAATACAAAAGACCAACTTGTTGTCTGCAGTATAGTGTTTCCATAAAACAGAGGTAATGCGGTTATCTTGGAGTCGGACATGGGTATTTTTTATATGGTAGCTAAATGATTTATCTGTCCTACACGTGTCCACAAATTTGTGAATGGATGTGAGAAAAAATCCTTCTTACTATTCTAATTATATTCCTTTCTTTGTTACTTTTCTTTCTTTTCTTTGCCTCTGCCTTATTTTGGTGCTAGCAGGAAACCTTTCCCATTGGTTACATCCTTGCTGGGTCTGAGAGAATATCTCCAGTAGAAAAATGGAGAAAAATAGAAGAATATGGTACTAACATTTCTCAGATCCACGTAGTCTTTTTTTTTTTTTTTTTTTTTTCCAAGCTGTTTTCAGTATCACGTAAAAATTGAAAAGGTATAATTACAGGAAAAGGAATTCCTGTAATTTTTAAATGATGTTGGAAAGAAGACTTCACAAACAGAAAGACCTTACTCTCTGGATGGGAGAAAAATGGGTGAGACTGGTTGTTCAGACTATCATCTAAAAAGAAAAGTAAATACATAAAACTATGGCTCTAGAGGAAAAAAAAAAAAAAAAAAAAAACTGTGAGCAATATGGCAATGCATCACGGTGGCAAAAACTCATCTTTAAAAAATATGTAAGGAGTAAACATGCTGTGAACCTGGCTGTACATCACACACATTGCACCCACTAATCAAACCAAAACAGTCTAATAACTACTAGTCTTACTTTTAGCTTAAAACAAACATAAGGTAAAATGCATGAAGCTAACATGCCCAACTCATCTAATTCACAGCTATTTACTAAATTAATATACAAAATACATGTAACTGTGTTAATTCAATAAGCCAAACCTTTTTTTACCATTTTTTTCCCAATGAATGGAAAAGGTATAATAGAACTAGTAAAAATTCCCTCGTAGTGTGTTCAAATTGCAATTGTGAGCACCCCTTTTATTTGAAACTGAAAAACTTGTTTGAATTGCTTTCTGTTTTTTAAAAAGTGGCTTCATGATAATAAAAAATACTCATAGGAAAGGCAAACTTTTTACTTTCAATGACACCCCCTTTTATTTTAATATTATGAGTTTTATAGATTACATTAAGATATCTTACTGTTGTGTGATACTGAGCAAAATTTGTCTTTACTGTTTGTTATAGACTAGATTATTATTTACACTGACTATATGCAGAATATAATTTCTCAAAATTAAATCTTTCTATTTTATAATTTTAATTTGGCTTGAATTAATAATTGTTTATTTCTTTAAAAATTAATTTTATAATTTGACCCTCTTTCCCCAGTATAAACATATTTTGTCATTAATAATGACAGTTTTGTGTAAGGGTACCTAGCTCTTATTTATTAAGGAGTTTCCAAGATCAACTAAGCAAGTAAGCATTCCATCTTTGTTTGAACTGTTATATTTACATAGGTTTTAATGTTTTCCTCTTATTTTCCCTGATACAATTATTTTTTTTGTTTAAGAAAGTAAGGATGTGCATGTTACATAAGTACTAATACCCATGCCTTCTCCAGTTCTCTGTCAACACTTCACTAAAAAACAAAAAGCAAACAAACAAACAAAAAAAGCACATAAAATGGATTTTCTTGTCTACATGATTAGTAAAGACCAGGCTAGCTGTACATTTCACTGGGATTTAGGCACTTAAATATGTAGCAGCTTTAAAATTTAGCAGCTTTAGCATTTTTCTAGGTGACCGATGTAATTAGCTCAAAGCTAAATTCACATATTTAAATTTCTCCTTATATATTTATTTATACACTATCTTATTAGCAAATATTTATAAATATACATAAATGTGTATATAATGTATATACATTTGTTTTCAGCAAGTCTTTCCTACTTCCTTGGTTTTATAATGGATGCATGGTTTTTTTTCCATTTTAAGCATGGATTTGAGAAAAAAAAAAAATCTTAACATACTATATTTAAGAAATGATCATGAAACAGGAGTTGGAAAGATTAGGAAAAAAAATTATAAATTACATGAAGTTGGAAATGGATCTGTACATCTGGACATAGTACTGGAGGTACATCTGGAGTTCTAGAGTACATCTGGAAATGTATTATTATCACATGCAAAAAATCCATGTAATTGAGAGATGGCTCATTGACTTTCAATGACTGTAGAGGAGGGAGGACTGTTTTCAGATTATATGTGAAAACTAATCAAGTTAAAATCCTGTTATGTAAAATTTATTGTATCATGTACAAAAAAGGAGGCAAAATACCTGAACTCCTCCTTACTCTTATGTAATTCCTAAATTACTTTTGTAGAAAATGTTTTGTAGAAATTAGATTTTCTGTGTTTGTAATTATGTAAAGCATGTACTTTCTCTGTATATATAAATAACTGATACAGATAACCTTTCGATATCTTTTTTTTTTTTTTTTTTTTTTTTTTTTTAATGTCAGCATTCCCGGGTTTCTCTTTTCCCACCTTTTTATATTTTTGGGATATCCATGAAATTATTTCTACTTTTTCAGTAAAACTAGCAACACTTATCAGTAATACTGGGGAAAAAAAAAAAAAAAAAAAAAAAAAGCTAAAACGAACACAAATGACACAATATGTTTAAGAAAGGATTGGGATTTGTTCTGAGACAGAATTTGCAAGGTAACAGTTTAAATAGATGATCATCCTATGACTTCACGCATGGTTATTGAGTTATCAAACAAAGGGGTTTTTTTATTTGTTTGTTTGTTTTTCAAATTTACATAATTGTGGCTTTTCGGCCTACCCTATTTTTGTACTAAATTAACCTCTTGTATTTGATTTCAGTGTTGGTTACTAATGTTTATGGCTTGAATTATGAATGGCATTTTATCTTGCATGAGGAACTGATGTTTATATGCATCTCTAAAATTGAAGTCCTTCCATAATATTTGCATAACTGATAAAAATCAGCTTTTATGCTGCACTGAAACAAACTTCCTAATAACTGCCATAAAAATACAGAGTGCAGAATTGGAAACAAATGTTATCACAAGCCTTTTCATTGAAATTAAGCAATCGTCTTTATGTAATACAAATTCAACTACATCTCAAGAAATTAATGTCTTTCCTTTCTCAATAAGTAAGGGGTGTGAGACAGCTGATTCTCTGATGTGTCTGACTTTCCAGTTCCTACAGGTTAAACTCATTAATTCTACAAAATCTGTAAATTTAGTAAAAGAAAACATTGACATTAAACTCAAGGTAAGAAATTATTATACATTGCTTTATGTATCTTTATATAAAAAGTTACAAGTAGCAAGCATATGACACAGAAACAGAACAGCAACAATTGTGAATGCATGCTTTTTTACAATGTGTCTAATAAGGGGATTTTTTGCCAACTCAAATATTCAGTAACATACATGCAAATTATTTTCTCAGTGTCAAATTCAGTCATATTGCTAGATGCTTATCCAACAAACATTTCTATTGAAGTGATTATGAATGGCTAAATACCTGATTTCAATAAATTGTTCCTGAAATTGGGAATTTAACTTGCAATGAAAAGAAAAGAGAAATAGAAAAAGAGAAATGGCTGATAAGCATAATAATGAAAGTCTTATTGCCTTCTAGTAGTTTTACTCAACACTGCTGAATTTTGTCATGATATGAGAATAGGTGGTCAGAGAGTCCATAAAACCTCTAGCTGGTGGTTCCAAGGTCGATAGTTTCACATTTCATTGTAGCATGTTCAAAATCACCCAGGAGCGCACTATTCTCAAGCAGTCTATATAATGAAAACAATGTACATACAACAAAAGTTCAATGTAATCTTCTTCCACATATCACACAACAAACAAGTAGATAAACTTAAAACATATCAACTAAAATAAAACTAAGAAAAAAGAAAAAGGGGGGAAAAAAAAAAAGTAGGGACAGTCTCAGTCAGGAGTTAATTCCTTCAAGTTTGCAGTAAACCTGGTAATGTATTTAAAAACTAAGGAGCACTTGGTGGCCAGCAAGCAAATTACAAAATAAACATATTATTGTGCAGTGGGAATCCCTTTCAAAAGAAGTATGAAATGTCTGTAATTTTTAAGTTTGGATAAAGGCAGTGAAATGAAATTTGAAACACGTCCACTCTTTCTTCCTGATAGCTGAAATAGTTCACTATAGATTTTTCCATTCACAGTTCCCTTGATTGTATAAATAGTGTTTCTGTGAAAGCAAAACAAAGTTAAAATATGTTCTCCCTGTGAAGAAAAATTGAGACAAATATTTACCTAAACTATCTAGAAGCGATAAAAGCTTTAATAGAATCTCTCCCATTAAAAAATTGCTATATACATATGCATGTGTAAACATGTATATACATATATATGCTTATATATGTATATAAGGAAATTAACAGACTAGTAGCTATTTATAACTTCAATATAAAAATATGAGATTATGTTTATTAAGTGTTGATAACAAATTATACAAAAAGAAAAGCCTAGGAAAAGACTCAAAAACAACAACAACAACAAAAAAAAACATTAACATTAGTGCTACAGAATCTCTAAATTTATCTGTTCTCCTATATACTTTTCCTATACTCCTATATACTTCACAAGGTTGAATGAGTAAAACAAACTGAAAACAAGTTGTTCCATATCTTCATGGCTTGGGTTAGATTGCCAAATTTTACGGTTTCTCATGCTGGGACTCTAAATTTTATTTTCATAAAATAAAAATCAATAAAACTCTAGAGCCATGCAAAGCATCTGTCTTTATGATATGTTGAGAATCCAGATAATATTTGGCTGGGGGATTATATTTAACTGATTCTACACTCAAGAGTAAGAATTTAATTAGGATAGGAATTTGATTTTGAGTAGTTTACAGTGCTGAAGCGGTCATCTGTCTGATTTTCAATCTTCTCATTATTAAAACCTGTCTCTCTCCATGCAAGAACAAGGTGGTGTATAGCTTGAGGACTAACAGACATTTTAACAACATAACAAATAAAATGGAATGGAACAGATGGTTCATTTGTTGTATAGGTATGTTTACTTACCTCAAGTTTGTCTCCTAGACCCTAGTTGTGTTGTACTCAGACTCATGTTTGCTTAGAGACCCAATGAGGCAGAACCTGGAATGTTATGGCTATTTCATTCAAAATAATAATGTTTGCGTAGAAAAAAAAAAATATATGCATATAGATACTTAATAAACTGCACACACTGATAATCGGATCAATATTCACGAAGAAATTTACATTGGCATGCAGTTAGGTTAAAATAGTCAAATAACTTGTTTTTAAGAGATAGAAGTGCCTTAATGCGCAAAGAAAATATGGAGAGCATGTAAACAGTCACAAGAAGTGCATAAATAATGCATGCAAGAGAAAACACAAATATATATAAAAAGTTTCTGTTTGCTTTTCCAAATAAATGGTTCATATCTCTTTCTCCTTTTCTTTTTCTTTTACTTTTAATCATTCATATTTACAGTCATTCAGAGTGTAATATACAGTAGAAATAGCTCTTTTATTAAAAATATCATACTCAACTTTTTCATTGATTAGAAAGATTCCTTTTAACTATATTCTTCTACGTAAATATAGGAGCATTCTCTATTTACTATTCTGTCTCATATTGCAATTAATATATATTTATATATATAAACATGCTGTGATGAATAATGGAACAAATACATTAATGTTTTGCAAATATTTTCATTTGTTGTATAAAAGATAATGTTTCATGGGAAAAGGGTTTTCCTTACCCCAGGTTAGTGATTCTCATTATTGTGTCATACATCAAAATGGGTAGATGTGTTTTTTATAGTTACTGATGTATTGATTTTGAAATGTTAGACCAACAGTGGATGATATTCAAGGCCACCTCAGTTTCAAGGAAACTACATGCATGTGGCTCTGTCAAAAACTAGACTTACACAAAATCTTCTTTGGTTTTTTAAAAAATGTACTTGTCCTCTGTTGACCAGTGCATGAATGCATGTGGGCATGTATATAAAATAGTAAAAGAAAAAGAAAGATCACATAGAAAGGTAAAACAGATACAGAAGCTTCCAGGAAACTGGAGCAGAGATGAGAGAGAGAGACAAAGAAAGATAATATAATGGTATGTGCTATCAAGAAACAGAAATTTAAACAATAAACGGAGAGGAAAGAAAATATGTCTTTACTGAATAAAGAGTGAATATGTTTGGGCAATCAAGTCCTTACACAATAGTCTTCATCAAAAATCTATGGATACTGACCGCTGAACAGCTTTATCATGTCTGGACAGCCTGTGGCTTGTGGTTGGTACCTCTTCAATTTCGTCTATCTCACACGCATCTGCAGCATCTTGTGAGTAGCTATGCTTCATGACAAGGATATTTCTCCTGTTCATGGGCTGAATGAGTGGTTTTACAGGTTGGGGTTGTATTTCTGTCAAGACAGAAGCATCTCTTGTGCTGAGGTTACTACGGCTGCCCTTAGTGCTAGACACTTGTGATCCACAGTGATGGTCATGAATGCATTTTGAAGATGATCTCCGCAGTTTATGATAATTTTCAAAGTCATCTGCAACTTCAGCAAGGTCAGCTGTAGTCCCTGTCCCTCTGAGGGTGCATAACTCGTAATGAGGAGGCTCAAACACCTCCTGGAACACTGTTTGATCAAAGTCTGTTTTCCTTTGGACAAATTTTTTACGAGGCTGCTTGATTTGTACTATCACAGAGATAACAATGAGGATGATAACAATGCAAGATGTCACCCCAATTATGGTCCCACTGGTATTGGTAAGTTGGTCCAATAGGTTAGCTTTTCTTTTTTCTGTTTAAAAAAAATAAAAAATAAAAATAAAGAAGAAAAAAGGCACAAAATTAGTTGCAGTTCAACAATAACAGCCATGAGGGGTTCACAAATTACTGCAAAGCCATGCCTAGTCTATGTCTGACTTCAATTAATCAGTCTTACTGGGGAAAGAAAAAAGAAATCAAGTATTCATGAAAACCAAATAAACAACACATGACTCCACTTAGTGGCTTGGTTAGTGCTTTTTTTTCAAGCTCTTTTAACTAGATGAAACAACTATTTATGTAGTTTTGTTGTTCTTATTTCATATATAAAAAGCAAACATCATAATAAACAGATGGATATAGTATCACGGTCTTTTCACCTGTTAAAGCCCCTAAGATTTCTGCAGGAGCTTCTTTCGTTATTTACTGTCTTCTCTAGTAAATATATGCTGCTAGAACATTAGGATAAATGAAACAAGCCTTTACATGTTTTAAAAATAAATTCTTCTTTGCATTGGGAACTTTTTTGAACTCCTACAATTTACGAGCTGAATAGGACTGTTGACTGTACTCAACGAAATGCTAAAACTAAATTGAATAAAATAGAAAAGTTATTCAGAAAGGAAAGGAGTTTTCAGAAAAAAAAAAAAGTGCAAGTTGTTTTTTTTTTTCATAACCTATTAATTACCAGAAATTTTTATAACGTGCTCAATAATCCAAAAGCTGATCAGACCTACTATCCTTTACTCAGAGGCTGCTAGGAAGTTGGCCAGCAAATTCAGTATTGAGAATGAAGGAAAATAAAAAGTATGCAGTAAAATAATATGAAGTTTCACTCTCCTGTTCTGCATATTTCTCCATGATTTGCTTTCAGATGGCTGCAAACAGATAAAACAGTGACTGAGCCAAGCTGAAAGCATTCGCATCAGTCTCTTACAGGCATCTCAAGACTTGACATCTCTGATTAAGTTTTAACACCCAGTTTAGTGTAATTTTTCCTGGCAACCTAAAACATACCAAAGGACTTGAGGAAAAAAAAAAAAAAAAAAAAAAGCCTTTGAAATGAAAGTCATTGACACCAAAATAACATTCACCTTTTTATAATCTTCTAGATACCAACAATGAACTTTTCAGCACTCCCTATTTCCTACTCTTGTAGACTCATTTGGGGTTTCTCTGACTGACACAGACTCTGCAGAAGGAGCTAATTTAGAAAAAGCAACACAGCAACAAACAGCTTTTTTTTTTTTTTTTTTCTCCCTGTAACCAGCAAACCTTATTTTTCTAGTCTGAAATACAAGACAGGGTAAATGCACATGAGCCAATAGAAAGACACTCAGCAAATAAAAGATGAAAATAATTTTGGAAATTAGAGAGGGGAAGGTTTTTTTTTTTTCTTCTGTGCTAAAGAAACAGCGAACATATAATTCTTTCCCATGTTTAGTTCATCTGAACTATTGAATTGAACTATTTGAATATTATTTCACATCACAGTTTTGTTGTGTTCATTTGAAATATGACTTCATTTATGTTTTACCATACTGCATTGCTTGTCAAGATTTGACAGGCTTCAGCAGACTTATGGGCTGACTTCTAATCCTCATTCTGAATATTTTCTTGATTGGTTCCTAAATTTGGCATTACCCATGTTTTCAGGAACAAATCTGTTGTAACAGAGGAGGAAAAAAAAATAATAAAAAAAGCAAACTGTCTCTCTAGCCTGTAATGAAAGTTAGTTAAGCTTTTTCCTCTGAAGACAGCAAATATGCTGATGATTTTTAATTTTATTTTATTTTTTAAATACAGAGTAATATTTAGAAACCATTGTCAACACCTGGTAGGGAACATCAGTCCCTACCTATGAAACAGACATTATGCCTAATTTCATGTGATGTCCTTGCACTTCATTTTCACCGAAGGACTATATACGGATTTGGCTGCTTTTTTCTACAATGTTAGTTCTACTTCACCTGGGATTTTTAGCCCACCTGGGCTATTATGGACATGGCATGCAGCTAAAAGACACCTGTTATGCATATGCTACTTCACTACAAAGGTAACTATGGCAAAGGAACTAAAGCATTACTTTTAATTGCATTGTAGATTGTACAGAAACAAAGTGATCAGAAAGCCTGCCAAAAAGTTATAACCACCACAAATCAACACCAAGCAAAACAATTGTAAACATTGAAAGAAAAATCCATCTGTATTTTACCCTCTCCATTTTCTCTCTTGCTTGATGCATGCTGACCCTGAATTATTCCTCCTGAGCCCTCTGACAGATATTAACAAGAAACTAAGAATAATATGTTGTATCTCATGCAGTCTGATGAGTTGACAGTTTCAGTCCTACACATTACCTTTGCAGTGGTTTTCATCCCAAGGATACACACAATTCTGGAGTCCATTGCAGACCAATGTATTATTAATACACATATTACTGTGGCAAAAGAATGTATTGGCTTCACAAGGGGCTAAAAACAAAGAGAAAAAGCTGATATTAAATAGTAAGTCATTCAATTTTCCACAACAGACACATCAAGGAAGAATTGTGTAATCTGTACTAGAGGAAAACTCTAAAGCAGAGGTTCCTTGTTTATTTCAATATCTGACATATTTAATATCTGACATGCACCATCAAAGGCACATAAGTCACACACTTATTATTCTTTCAAAAGATATTTTCACTTTTGTCTAAGTGCATTGACTATGGACTTCTTTCCCATAGTTTGCTTCTAATGGCTGCAGTGTGTCTAATGGCTCCAGTCATACAAAAGACTAGAGCAAAAAAGTATCCTTTTGATTACATGGGGAGATTAAAAACAGAAATAGTCATCAATGTCCCAGGAGCCCATGATCTAGAAGAATCATGCAGGATTAAAGCTACAGGATGAAGTCTTTACTGAAGGACATAAACCTTTACCATGATGGCATTTTGGAGGTCATCAGCAGGAATTGTACCTGCTGCTAAACTCAAGTGCTAGAGATCCTTAGGTGTTGAGGTTTGGGTTGTACTCCAAAATTCTGTGCAGTAAAGGTAATTTACTCCTCATATTTTGTTCATTAAAAACAAACCAGAAGCTCTTCCTCAATATAAGAAAAAAAAAAAAAAACAAACCAAACCAAAACAAAAAAAACTATACATTTTATCAGTGTGAAATCAGCAAAAAATGAACTTATTTTTCCTTTTTTTTTCTTTTTTTTCTTTTAGCTCAACTGAAAACCGATACTATAACTATTTCCTTTCCTAAGGGAAAGTTAAAAAATAACCTAAGACCCTTACTAATCAGAAAGGAGTTATGATGCTCACATTATTCAATTTTGGTACTTAGAATTTGATGCTTCATGGCAATTTTTCTCTTCTGCAATTTTAAAAGCAGTTCCTATGACAACATATATCCTTAGCACAGACACTGGCTCAGAGCAGAGGACTGCTTCAGTGGTTTGCTAACTAAGGACAATACAAAGGATTTAGATTGCAGAATTTAATGACTCCATATATCATGTCAAGAAATCCACTTTTCAATAACTGCTTAAGTTCAGATATCCATAACTGACTATAATGGCTTCTTCAGATCAGTTATAGTCTGTTAAAGAAATGATAAACGCCATCAAAACTTGTCCCTAGAAACACTGCCATCCAATCAGATATAATAGTATACATATATACTAAAATAGTATGCACAAAAGTTTGCAATTTCAAATAGCATATATTTTCAAATTTACTCACCCATCACTTTTACGCACTTCACCAGAACCCTAGGATTGTCAGGAGCTTAAACAGTTATTGGTCTAATATATAAATAACACATTTTTAAAATGCAGATACTTACGCAAAAAAAAAAAAAAAAAAAAAAAAAAAGTACATATTTTATTTGTAGGAGGGTTTTCTACTGGCTTTATGTGTTTGTGAACTGTAAGACATAACAGCTCTTTTGTCTCCATCATTTACATTGCTTTCTAAGAGAAGCAGCTAACATGAAAATGTATATTAAAATATCCCTTAGTCACAATAGCTACAGTCCCACAATAGAAGATCTAATGTAATGCTTAGAGCTTTGTATGCTCCTTCTGCTTGAGTTTCAGTGTGAGTTTTGTGGTTACACAGTACCTGGCCTCAGGTACTCCCTGACCTGGGGGGGAGATTTGGGTGCAATGCTGTACTGCGTTTACGTGGCAAGATTTTGGTATCAGGGGGCTGCAGGGGTGGTCTCTGTGAGAAGAGCCCAGCAGCTACCCTATGTCAGATCAGATCCAGTTTCAGCCAGCTCCAAAGGGACCCGCCACCGCCAAGAGCCGAGCCAATAAGCGATGTTGTTTGCACCTCTGTGAGAGCTAATTTAAGAAAGGGAAAAAAAAACTACTGCACCACAGCACCTGGGGGAGCGTGAGTGAGAACCCAAGGTCAGCACAGCAGGAGGGCAGGAGGTGCTCCAGGCACGGAGCAGAAGTTCTCCTGCAGCCTGTGGCGACACCCCTGGTGGAGCAGGCTGTCCCCCTGCAGCCTGTGGGTCCCACATGGAGCAGATCTCCACGCTGCAGCCCCTGGAGGAGCCCCCAGTGGAGCAGATGGATGTGGCCTGGAGGAGGCTGCGGCCCACGGAGAGCCCCCGCAGGAGCAGGCCCCGGGCTGGAGCTGCAGCCCATGGAGAAGAGCCCACGCAGGAGCAGGGGGTCTGGGGGGAGCTGCCACCCATGGGGACCTGCTGGAGCAGTTTGCTCCTAATGAATGGACCCTGTGGTACAGACCCACATTGAAAAAGTTCTTGAAAAGCGGCTGCATGTGGGAAGCCCACATAGGATCTGTTCGGGAAGGATGGTCTCCTGTGGAGGAACCCCATGTGGAGCAGGGGCAGAGAGTGACCGTGAAAGAGCAGCAGAGAGAAAGCATTAGGGGCTGACTGCAGCCCCCATTCCCCTGCACTGCTAAGGTGGAGAACGTAGAAGAGGGTGGATGGGGGAAAGGTGTTTTTAGTTTGCTTTTAGTTTCTCACTGCTCTAGCTTGTTAGTAATAGGTAATAAATTACATTAATCTCCCTATGCTGAGTCTATTTTGCCCATGATGGCAATTGTTGAGTGATCTTGCTGCCCTTTTCTCAACCCGTGAGCCCCTTCCATTTTATTTTCTCTCCCTTGTCCTTTGAGGAGTGAGAGAGCTGTTCTGGTGGAGCTCCGCTGCCCAGCTGAGTAAAACCACCACAATTGCTAAACCAATGCTGAAGACAAACTGGCCAAATTGTTTCTGTCCCAGTTAGCACTGTTCAGTTATTGCAAACCTCTGTACACCATTCCTCCATCCTGCAGAGACCCTGATCAGGTGCTAAGTTTGTTACAAGAAATATTTTACTTAAAAATAGATAGAAAGAGCAGATCAGCATACATAAATGTATTAGAAACAGTGGGTGCTTTGGGACAGTCCTTATCTGTTGCTGCCATTTAGGGACAGAGTCACATCATGGTATAGAGGACCTTCCAGAGGCACTATCATCCTTTCACACATAAACCATAAGACCCTTTTCTGGGCAAGGTAGTAATCTTTTGGCAGTCTTACTGCTTGCTCTAAAAAAAAATTAAAAAAAAAAAATCAGAGAGGGAGATAAGGGAAACCTAAAAATACCTAGCCACCAATCAAAATATATGAGAATACATAAGAAGAGCCCAAGAAAAGACCCAAAGGACAAGTGTGAACAGCACAAGGAGGGCTAGGGGTGGTGGGGGAAAGTGCAGCATTAGGAAAGTTTATGCTAATAAAGACATAAAGAAACAAACAAACAAAACATAGACTGTCATGAAAAGCATTAGAAGTGAAGTGGTGAGGAAAAAGTGCTGTCTCAGCGGGCAGAACCTTTTAAATGCATATGACTTCCCTTCCCACTTTAAACCCAAGCTGATCTAATCCTGAATGTGACAACAAAGAAAGGAATAATAGTGGGAAAACAGCCCCCCAGAAGAATAGAGGACAATTTAGGGGAATGAAGGACAGTTGTGTGGGCAGAAATGTGGGCATCTAGAAGCATACACTTGTTAAATAGAAAAGGAAGACCTGGAGGGAGGAAGTAAGGGAAGAGAAAGGAAAAGGAAGAATGAGAGAACTATGCAAGACAGCAAAATAAATGAAATATTAGGCATTCTGCACTGAAATGAATGACAAGATACTGTATCAAATGAGAATATTAGGAAATGTTTCAGGAACAAGAGAGAAAAAATAAGAGCAATTAATTCTTTTTTTTTTTCTTTCAGATTTTAGAAGACAGAATACTTATGCAAAGTGATGTCAGGGAGATCTGAAAACAACAGATGAGGAAACAAGGAAGAAAAAAGAGCTTCTGCTTCCCTAAATCGTGTTGTTGAACTACGGAGGAAAGAAATGCTATGTGAATAAATGTCGTGACTAGATGGATAGACAGCAAAGAAATTTCAAAACAAGTACAGAAGTCTTAGCATTGGAGAAACCCAAGTGCGGCAGATTTCTAAATCTAAAGGTAAACAGTACAGTTCTGTTTATGTTTTTAAAATTAGAATAGTCAAATCCTCTCTGTGGTCCCTTGAGCCTAGACTGATTAAGCTGGACAAGAAATCAATATTTTTTCCCCACTCTAATGAGGCTTTTTTGTTAGAATGAATGAAAACATCAAGGGAAGCTGAAAACTTGTCAGTCCCAATTTTCATTGAAGGAATTAGCTTTTTTTATTTTATTGTATTGCTCTTGAAGAGGCACAGTAAAGGGATCTTAGGGTGCAGTACCAAAGATATTCTAGTAACAGCAGAAAGATACATGAACTGGTAGTGAACAGGATTCTTCTGCAGCAAGGTGGAGCTGGTCCTAACACTTGCCTGAGGCTGTTACAGAACCCTACGTGGGAGTGGAATCAAGCAGACAAAGCATGTGGCTCCAACACTAGACAGCTTAACCTAACCTTTGAACATCTGTGGTGTTGCCTCAATACGTAAAAAATTTAAAAATGAAGAAAGGGTGTGAATGTTTTCACAAAAGGAATTTACTGCTATCATTAGCTTCAATTAGATAAAATAAGGCAAACTTCTCCACCAAGCAGAAGTCCTGATCTATCAGTATGCAATCTTCACTATGACTATCTAAATGTCCTTGTGACATTTAGTGAGCAGTGGAAATGAACAGAACTCTGCCTTGGGTTGTGTTGAGCAAACAGTTTTTGGGTCAGGATTAGTGGGCAGACCAATGTGGAAGAAGTCACACATTCACAGACACTGGTCTTTAAGGGGATTTTAACTACCTGTGGAGGGTAGCACATCAGGGCACGAACAATCCAGGAGATTTCTGGAGAGCACTGATAATAACTTCCTGATACAGGGAGCTGTTTTAGAGAACTCTGCTGGGACTCATGCTTTTACAAACACAGAAGACTGGTTGGGAATGTGAACACTACGTGCAGCCCTGGCTGCAGTGATCACGAGATGTTGCAGTTCAGGATCCTGAGAGGAGGGAATAAGGAAAAAGCAGGATCACAACCCTTGGCCTCAGGAGAGCAGAATTTGTTGAGGGATCTACTTGGAAAAATACCACTTGGAAAGATAAGGGGTCCAACAGAAGAGTTGCTTGACTCTCTAAGATCACCTTTTCTAAGCTCAATAGTCTATCCAGACAAGCAGAAAATCAAACAAAGGTGGCAGTTAGCCTGCATGGATAAACAAAAAGTTCCTGACTAAATGCAGACAAAAAAAGGACACGTACATGAGGTGGAAGCATGGTCAAGTGACCCCAGTGGAAGTATAGGGGCATAGACCAAGTATACAGGGAAACAGCTAAGAAAGCTGAAGTCCATCTGACGTTGAATCTGGCAAAGACCGTGAAAGGCAACAAAAGTGATTTCTACAGGTATATTCGCTGCCAAAGGAAGGTGAGGGAAAATGTATGTGATGCTGAATGGGGCATGGGACCTGTTGACAAGAGATATGGAAAAGGATAAGGTACTAAATGCCTTCTTCTACTCCATCTTTTTTTGGTGGATTTGCCCTTTGGAGTTCCAGGCACTTGAGATGAAGGAGACAGTCTGGAGCAAGCAGGACTTACCCTCAGTGGAGGAGGACCGGGTCAGAGAACATCAAACAAACTGTACAGGCATGAATCCATGGACCCTGGACTTGTGGGATGCCCGCAGAAGTTGGCTGATGTTGTTTTCTTGATTACCTCTGAAAGGTCATGGTCATAAAGAGAAGTTCCTAAGAACTTGAAGAAAGCAGATGTCTCTGTTGTCTTTGAGAAAGGCAAGAAGGAGAATACTGAGAGCTACAGATTGTCCAGCTTCAACTTAATCCCTGGAAACATGATGGAGCAAATTATCCTGGAAACCATTTCCAAAAAAATGAAGGACAAGAAGGGAGTAGTCTGCATAGACTCATGACATAAGTCAACAGTGACATGAGTCGGCAGTGCGTACTTGCAGCCCAGAAGGCCAACTGCATCCTGGGCTGCATCATAAGAGGAATGGCCAGCAGGTCAATGGAGGTGATTATCCCCCTCTACTCAGCCCTTGTGAGGCCCCACTTGGAGTGTTGCATCCAGGTCTGGATCCCCAGCACAAAAAAGATGTTAACCTGTTAGAGTGGGTCCAGAGGAGGGCCACAAAGATGATCAGAGGGCTCGAGCACATCTCCTACAAAGCCAGGCTGAGAGAGATGGCTCTCTTCAGCCTATAGAAGAGAAGGTTCTGGGGTGATCACATCACAGCATTTCAATGCTTAAAGGGGTCTTATAAAAAGGACGGAAAAGGACTCTTTACTAGGGTAGATAATGGTAGGACAAGGGAGGATGATTTTAAACTAAAAGAGGGGAAATTTAGATTAGAGGTTAGAATGAAATTTTTCACTCAGAGGGTGGTGAGGCAGTGGAACAGGTTGCCCAGAGAGGTTGTGGATGCCCTATCCCTGGAGGTGTTAAAGGCCAGGTTGGATGAGGCTCTGGGCAACCTGGTCTGGTGGGAGGTGTCCCTGTCTATGGCAGGGGGGTTGGAACTAGGTGGTCTTTGAGGTTCCTTCCAACCCAGGCCATTCTATGATTTTATGATTCTATGACCAAAACTGGCTGAGCAGCCAGGCTCAAAGAAGTGATCAATAGAATGAAGTCCAGCTGGAGGCCAGTCACTAACGTTTTAGCACAGGGGTCAGTTCTACAGCCAGTACTGTTTAACTCCTTCATTAATATCCTGGATGATGGGGCAGAGTGTACCCTCAGCAGGTTTGCAGACAATGCAGACCTATAAGGGCTGTTTAATAGAACAGTTGATTGGACAGCTGTAGAAAGGGACCTTATCAGGCTGGAGAAATATGTCTATAGTAAGCACATGCATTTCAACAGTGAAATACAAAGTTCTGCAACTGGGGAAGAATAACCCCATGAATCACTAAGTCCTGGGGAATAACAGACTGGAAAGCAAGTTTGCAGAAAAGGTGCTGGTGTACAGTAACATGACCATGAGCCAGCACTGTGCCCCTGTGACAAAAAAAGACACAGCATCGTAGGAAAAAAAAAAAAAGAGAGATCATTGCCAGCAGGTGAAGAGAGGTGATCCTTTCCCTCTACCCAGCACTGGTGAATCACATCTGCAGTGTTTGGTCCAGTTCTGGGCTCCCCAGCACAAGAAAGACATAGACATACTGGAGTCAGTCTAACAAAAGGTCACGAAGATGATCAAAGACTTAGATAATCATATGAGGAAAGCCTAGGAAAGCCAGGACTGATCAGACTGGAGAAGAGAAGGCTCAGGGGAGATCTTGTCAATGTGTACAAATACCTGACAGGGCAGAGTAAAGAAGACAGAGCTAGGATCTTCTCAGTGGAGCCTAGTGACAAGACAAAAAAAAAAAAAAAAAGAAAAAGAAAAAGCAATGAGCACTAAATAAAATGCAGGAAAGTTCACTTACATACAAGAACAAACTTTTTTGCTTTGTGGCTTGTCATTCACAGGGCAAGATTTGGTTTCTCTGAGAGGTTGTGAAGACTGTGTTGGGGTTACTGAAAACCCAACAGGATGCAGACCCACAGCTCTCAACAAAGAAAGTCCAAACCCCAAAGTCTCTTCCAACCTCAGCCATTCTGTCTCTCTCTGAAAAGATGGCTACATAGTTAGATCAAAAGTTACAGCTTAGATCACACAAGCACATTTATTTTTACTGTGCCCTAAAGCAGCCTTGAATTAAGATCTACCAAGGTACTGGCCTAGAAAAAAGTGAGGTAACATATTCAGCACAATGAACAGTGTATAATGATAATGAAAAGAAGTGAGCAAATTTTAACTATTCATATAACTCACATTGGTGTATTTTAACTACAGTAAATTTTTCATAAAACATCGGACTTTTACAGCATGAAATATTGTAATTTAATTAAAGTGCCAATAAAAAATATATATATACCAAAAGGTCTTTTTCCAATTTGGATTTGAACCATATATTATTTTATTGTAAAATTATGATATATATAAAATTAAATATAGAGAGACATATATATACATATAAACCTTCAAAACCTTTCCCTTCATTTTAAATTTAAATATGATCTTTAATTTTTTTATATCTGTGTGTAGGTATAACTGGTATCTTAATACACAAACAGATATTTTAGTTACGGAAAAAACCAACGTAGTGTCTTCCACTTTTCAACAAGTATTTATACTGAACACAAGATGGAGCACTTATCCTAGAACATGTATAAGCAAGTGTGTTAACAGGAATGGAGTTGGTAACCCAGTGAATTTTTCAGATTTAGAAAACCTATACTTAAAAAAATCCTAGACTAATTATATTATTTATGTTTGCTGACTTGTAAATATATTTTTGTTTCTAATGGGGACAAACTAGGAGATTAGAGGATTGTTACAATAATCATATTTCCAGAAAGGTACCATACCAGTATTCAAAAAAGCCTGGATTCAATGTTTGAAGGTTACTGCTTTCAAAGTTAAAAAAATTGAGCCAATGGAGTTGTCTATATCTTATTACTATTAGAAGGTTCTGGGAATGCACATGGAGTTAATAATCCATACTTTTTCATTTACTAATGAAAAATGATCACAACTTCTTTTAATCCTGAATAGCCCTAAGGCAGAGGAACATAAAGAGCATTAATAGTTCCTCCATATGCCATGCTTACAAAGTAATATGGACTAAAAATTCACATTTTATATTTTTTTCCAAGAAAATACTGCTTTCACTAGGGCAGTAAAATAAATAATTGCAAGTGGTATATGGCCATTTATAAAATAAAATAGCAATATTTATACAGCACTACAGCAAACATTATTTGTGCTATTAATAATTATTAGATCGTGATGTAGTGGCATTAATAACAAAATACATTATCTGTGTGTGTGTGCTGTGCATAATTCCGGGGAGTGAGGATACTTTGGGTATAAAATGCAGACATGGTGGTGTAAAAATATTTTTACATGATTAAGTCAAAAGCCGACTTGCTGTGGACCTGGTGTGAAGCTTAGCTGTTCTACTTCAGCCTTCCCTGGTGTATTTACACTGTTTGTAAGCACCATGTAGAGTTAGCATTAACTCCACACCTTCTGTTTGAGGTGTGCACTAGATCTGAGCAAGCTAGCTTGGGTGTCTATGTCTCACTTCACTGAATTTTGTGGGCTTGCGCTTTGAGTCCATTTCAGGGTAGGGATTTCAGTCCGGGACTCCTTAATCTTAGATGAATGCCCTATTCTACTTACTATTTTCAGGCTTCTCTATCTCCACCCCTTCCATTCTTGTCATAACATTTCTTGAGAGGTCTTGCTTTCTCCTGAGGGTGAATGGGAAAATTCTGAAGTCTGAAAAATGGTTAGATGTGAAAAATAATTTCCGCTGAACTCATTACACATTTCACACCTACTCCTCATGTTCTCAAGATAGCTTATTGCATCATGCTCTGCACATTAATTCTTTAGGCATAGATCATTTGGAATTTCCCACTGTTCCTTACTGAAAAATAGAGCTTTCTTTTCTTCACAAGCAAAAGAAAAATGAAATTCTTCAGATGTTCCTCAAATCATCTTTGAAACAGAAGAAGTTTTCTCTCAGCCTCCCCAAGGAAAAGTCCATCAGTCATGCTGACAGACAGTTTCACTTACTTTCTTAAAATAATAAAATTATTACAATGGTTTTAGTAATGCACACTAAATTGTGTTATCTGAAGTAAAATTACTTGTCTTTTCATTTGCCACTAATGAAAAAATCTTATTAAAATATAGCTATTAGATACTTGAAAATGGAATGTGTTTAATTCTGAATTTTCCTCCTCAGCCACCTTCAGACAACTCTGTTCAAAATAAATACAATGTTTTCTGAGTGTTAATACCAGACACATGTCAATATGAGATCAGTAGAGACTGTCAGCTCAGTAGTGTGTGCTCAGAGCTCCATTCAATGTTCAATTTATACACTCTAGGCACCACAGACACCTATTTTGTTCAGGAACAGAGAGGCATAGGGTTGCTTAGCCAGTGAGGGTTTTTGACTACAGATAGCTGTAGATATAACAGAGGGGCAGAAAAATCACAGATGAGTATTCACCATTAAGGAGGCAATCACAATGATTTCTTTTATATATGTGTGTGGAAGCAGGGAACAAAACCAAGAAGGCCGTAATCTATTTACACTCTTAAGTCCTTCCACGTGAAAACTATCTCTTTGCATGTAGTGCACTGATCGCATTGCTGTTCCTTTTTTCAGTTGTTCCTTTTGCATTATCACAATAAACACAGCCATTAATACTGAATACCTACAGAGTCTTTTACCTATTAGAAAATTGCCCATGCTGGGATGATCATCTTCAGGGATTATGGCTGTAAATAAGGACTTGACTGCTGTTACTCTATAAAGCTGTGCACTACTCCTCTAAACATAGCATTAGATTTCTATCTAAATATGGGTTTTGTTAATAAAAAGAAAGCAATTATAATAGAATTTGTGCTCCTTTAAGAAAACATCATGAGATAGGGCTTTAAAAACACCTTTAAAACTCAAAGTGGCAACAAAATAAGAGAAGGAATAATATTTTTCTGTTTGTATTTAAAAAAAAAAAAAAAAAAGAGTTGTGGATATAGAGCCAAGCAGTGCTACCAAATAGCTGTCACAGGTGAGAGAATAAGCATCTTGTGTGCTCTGCATATAGAGGGGTTTTCTCTTATCCCCTATGCCCTGGTTTTATGAAACTGCTTTTTAAAGCGTAGGTGTGCCTGCTCAGGAACAGCTCTTTGAAGAAGCTGTAAGTATAGCAAGTCTGTCATTAATCAGGCTGGAGATCGCTGTCACAAACGTGGAAAGTGAAATGAACAGTTAGTAGGTGAAAAAACATGGATTCATTTTTCAAGTCCTCTTACCAGATGAACATATGCCTTTTGATGATACCAGATTTCTTTCTTTTTTCTTTCTCTGATTCTTAAATTAATGTATTTCCTATTTGAAATCTATTGTAGACAGTGACTAACATACTACCATACAGAAAAGTATGAAGTAAATGTATATGATTACAGGTTGTATAAAAGATTGAAAAGGTAAGGGCATGAACAGAAAAAAATATATATTTGGAATAGCTGATAATACTGACCACAAAATATCTATCATCATTGTACCTTATCAGCTATTAAGAATTATTTGTTTGCTAAAAGTTGATTAGAGCTCTACTGCTACTTTTATGATGTAAGAACCGTTACTGATTTTCTGGAGTAGTAAATTTAACAACTTCTTGCATTGTATGCCTGTTTTTTCTTGAGATATATTTACAGCACTTCTGCTTTGCAGAGCATCACCACTAGAGGTTTGGAAACTTGTAAGACCACTTTCTAGAGGGGAGGAAAAAAAACAAAAAACATATATACATATATTTCAGATGAAATTGGAGAGCGCTGATCAAACCATATGAAAATAATCATATAATAAATCTCTTTAAGATTTCTCTGTTCTACACAAATGTCAAGTCCCCAGGAAACAGCTCTGTAACAAGAATTTACACTGAACAGACTTAGACAGGAAGAAAAGATTCCTCAGGCTAAGTAGCCTGTTTCTGTTTCCACAAAACAAACAAAAACACCCCACACTTCCAATTCACAGAGCTTTGTGTAACAGAGGACTACAGTGGACTCAGTCTCACTTAACTCTACAGACAGTACCCCATACTAAGGAGAGGAACTTGAGGAGCTACACATAACAACACCTCCTGGTCATTACCACAGCAACAATAAAAAAGAACTTTTACTTTGTCACTCTTTCACAGTAAAAATATCTTTTTTTTTTTTTTTTCTTCCCCCACAGCTCTTAGTGAACAAACTAGCTTTTTTCCCTCTTTCTTTGTCCCTGCATTTTTGCAGGGACACAGGTGTCTGTTGCTTGATGCTTATCTCCCTGAATGAAGTCTGACATTCCTTCTTTTCCACGCAGATGATTTAATTATTCCCACATGTTACTGAAAGACCTCACAGTTTGCATGCTATGTGCTGTGTCTCACTCTGCTCAGACTGGACATCTGCTCTACCTTACTTCTTACAGTCAACACCAATTTGCAGTATAGGACAGAACTTATGGACAGCTGACATGGCATAGAAAGTACAGTTGTCATCACCTTTAAACCTTTAACATCAGCTTACAGCATTAAAAACACAGATGCAGTTTTCCCTAATATTTATGATCAGGCTGTGTAGACATCTCAAAGCACAATTTCACCCTTTGTAAATTTACAGCTTTTAGTCTGCAACAACTTTGCACAGTAAAATTACAGACGACACATCATTTTTAACCTCCCAGTCAGAATACATTATAAAACGTTAGCTGTTTACAAGAACAGAGTAGCTCATGAGCTGTAGTATGTCAAATAACCATATTAGGAATGCTATAAGGAAAAAAATATATATATATCTGTCCTTATTTTCTTTTAAAATATGAAGCCTTGCAAACACACACTTATGCAAACCCTCATCTCAGGTTAGTCATCATAGTGTTTCACTCTCTAATTCTTTTAATGCTGTGAACCTCCAGTGTCTATGCAGTTGTTTCTAAGGTAACAGATCAGGATGCTTCATGAAGAAAAAAAAAAATCAGATCTTGAATATTCAAGACATCCCCAGTTGCAGAAATGAGAAAAGGACAGTATCATCTCAATTGAGGGTTCTCAGTATCATTTAGACCCTGGCCTGATTTGCAGACAAGAAAAACATAACACACCCTAAGGCTGCAGTGTGAGACTACAGAGGCATATGCAGTTTCAAGCATGCAAAGTGTCAGAAATTTTTTAATCAAAGCCATAATTAAGGAATTATGGAGGCTGTTCTCAACAGAGTCTCATTGCCTCATTGCAGAGTACACACACACACAGAATACAGATGAAGAATATGCTTGGTAGGAGTGTGCCTTCATTTCAGTAACACAGTCACACAGAAATCTTCTGTGAAACTTGTGATGCACAAGTCAAAAACAAAAAAAAAAAAGAAAAAAAAGAAAAAGAAACAGCATGTGAAAATAAATGCTTATACTCCTTCCTCAAGAGACCATCTATGCATTGTTTCCATTAAAGAAAACAAACCAATATCTTTCACAGGTGTTTAACTGAATTAATCGTTTTCCGTGAATGAGATTATTGGGTCTGATGGGGTTTTGTTTGTTTTTCAAATTGGCAATAAGTAGCTTTTTTTTTTTTTTCTTTCAAAGGCTACTTCTCCTATTACTTGAACTCAAAAATCATATAAATGAATGTAAATGAATATAAATGTAAATGAATGCAATCTGCATAGGGAGAATATTATGTTTGTAAACAGAGATATCATTTAAGCTTTCAGATAGCTTATGTTACTATATATATATGCATATACATATATCAACAACAACAACAACAAAACCACCATTAATTATTTGCTTAAAACTATCTGATATGTGTTTATTGATATATGCATTCTGGCATATGAACAAACATATTCATCATCTATGATAAAATAATCATAAGGTGTTTTTCAAGTGCCCATCATTGTAAGATTTAAAAAAATCAAAATCATAGAAAAGGACGAGGCTTGATAAAATCCTTCAGAGCTGTATTATTTTCCAATTGTGTAGAGGAAAACTGAGACAGAGTGGACTAGTATCTTGGGGATCAGGTAAGTTGTGGTCATTGTGACTAGCTATACCCATCTTTCTGTCTCTGAATCCTCGGCTCTACTTACTTTGTTACAAATTATTGCACACTATGCATGGATTCTGTTCTGGTGATTTGCATAGATTGTTCAGGAGCATCCTTTGATGTTACTTACTCATCCTTACTCTGCATGAAGAAAACATTAGCAGTTTGTGGGACTAGTGTCATTTAACAAACTGAAAGGTGGGCATGTTAATTAAGGTCTTACGTTCTTGGAAAGATGTGAAGAGCATCTGGAATCGGCTGCTTCGACTGCCTTCATCTGCCCACATGCGGATCACACCGAGACCCGTCCGCAGCATTACATCGTTAGCAACAGTGCTGCAAAACTTCGCTTTTAAATCCTCCACAGAGCTGCTTCCATCATAAACAGCGACAAAATTCCTTTTGCATTCATTGGAATTCTGCATCTCATAGTCCAAGAATCGCAAGTATATCTATGATGCAAACAAACAAAAAAGGCAACATGTAGACACATTTGAAAATGGCTAAACAAACATTAAACGACATTGCTCAGTGTTGTGAGAGAAAGACTACACAACAACATCAAAATAATTTTTCTGGAGCTGGAGATCCAGAATTTTCATTTCCTGGTCATTTTCCTGGATGGGTATTAATACAGAAAGTGAGCACAGTTTATTCTTCCTTGTACTTTGTCTTACTTCAAAGTAGAATCTAGTGGAAGATCCAGATTTTTCTTTTCTTTCTCCATGAGAAGTGTGTACAACAGTCCTTCAAGCTGAAGGGCAGACAAGCTAGAAATTTCTTCTTTTACTGGCACAGTATTGCTCTATTACTTCCCTGACATGGAAAATAATAAGGCAAATAATTGCTGCTCCCTCCCCAGAGTCAATATGTGTCATCTTTGTGATATGTCTCAGCTACACTGATTCAGGAAGTGAGAAGCTGGGAGCCAGGCAGAACTCAATCATTAATCTTTTCACGTTTCCTCAAGCAACTTGGCTACCATTTCAGCTTTTCTAAACAAAGCCTGTATGGTATATATATCTTCATAATTTAACAGGGACGAAATCAAGAGTATTTCATGGAAACTGCTAGAAACCTAGAAAGTTTCCTAAGGAAATGTCTCTTGCATACCAGTTAAGTTATCCCATAAATGTAGTAGATGTCTTGTCCTTTACAAAGAACTCTTTAAACCCACCTAAAAGGAAGCATGGGTGGGAAGAAAATGATATTATTTGATACACAACTCAATATGCACTTTAACAGGAAAACACACTCATTTTAAAACCAATTGCTAATATGAGGAACATCAAATATTCCAGTAACAGGGAAACTAGTACCATTTTCAGTAGACATACAGTACATATTCAAACTGCTAAGGGCACCCATGACACCTCATGAGAATGATACAGAAAGGTGGAGGAGGGCAGAAATAGCATGAAAAGAAAATATACTCAGCACCCAGCTGTATGCATCTTGAAAAATAACCAAAAAAGGACTCCACTGTATTACAGATCAGATCTACTTACTTCTTTACAAATGGTCTTATTAACTTCAGGTAGCTCTTTCCATGCACAGAACAGTTGTTTAAAAATCTTCTGAATTCACATAAAGTACACAAACAGCATAGCCTAGCAGCATACAGGGCTCAACACTTCACGTTGTTGATATATTAGAACTCACATGGTTTGAGAATTATGTACTATTAAGAAGTTTGATGCTGCTTAAAAACAGCTCAGATTTTTAAATGATTTTTTTTAGATACTGTATAATAGTACATTTTTTTCCTTGTTATGCTTTGCAGCTGGTCTCTTTGAAGTGAATATTTGCAAGACAATTTTTACTAGCATATGAAATTTAGTATACTAAATTTTTCCTGCCTGACCTTTCTCTAGCATGTTATTTCTTACAGCAGATCTTAATTTTGTTCCAACATTCCCATCCTCCAAAAGAAATGTGAGAAACATATTTTAATTAAATAGTAGTTAAGTGAATCCTTCTTTCATACTTCTTCCACCAGCCCCCCCTTTTGTTTTTAAATGCTATAAATTAAGGAAGCTGCTTCTATTGATCACTACAAAATGGAATGTTTAACAGCAATACATAAAGTAATAATCTTCAGACAGCAAAAATCAAATGTGAAGAAATACTTTTCGTAGTGTTTATTATTATTATTATGTATTACTTGTTACACTCTTGCAGTGGAATGAAAAATTATGAGTTCTGTCATCCAGCATTGCTGAAATTTTCTCACAGTATCCACCAATTTTATAAATGTATTGTCTTGAAATGTCTTGCCATTTCCTCTCCTACTGGGGGGCATACAGTTCCATTCCTGTTAAAACAAGTCACCTGCTGCCTTGGCAAAGTCATACTTAAAAGCTTGTTTTGAATTCTTAAATCTGTTGAGTACAGGGAGTGTAGTTCTGAAGTTTCTCTGCACTGGCTATATCCCTTTGAAAATCTCTCTTTCATTCTGTACTGTTTTCCTCCCTTCAATAGGTGCTCAGGAATTTGACTCTTTCCTCCTTCTTGTGCTCCAAATTCTTGTTCTTGCTGTTCTCCAGCTATTTAGAGCATTATGTCCTACTGATGTCTGATGACTTTAGCCCCTCAGGTCATCCCAATCTTCAGTGTGTCTGCTGATCTTTTCCATTTATACAATATCAGCCATTTCCATGGCCACCAGGCAGATGGCTGAACTTCACTTCCAGCAGCAAAAGTCCAGTGGGAAATGTTCAGACAAGAATTCTGGACCAGTGAGAGATTCAAGTGAAGCCATGCAGAACTGGGATGGGCAGTATGAAAAGAGCTTTTACTCCTCATTCCAGTGGTTTGACAGGGCCCTCTTGTTTTAGTGGCTCCTAGTATCCAGCTGGTACAGGCACATCATTGTCCTGCAGGGCAAGATTTTGCAAGAGGGAGGGTTGTATTCCCATAGAGGGAAAGCAGGACCATGCACACATCCATCAACTTGCCATAATTGGGACACTCTGGAGAACAGCTTCCTGTGTCGTAGAGACCAGTCACTCCTGCTCAAACAAGAGCCTAACAGGCACTGTGAAACCCTGGCTCCTAGCCTCTCCTGTAAAGCTGCTGAAATAGTCCAACTCTGCATAATATTTCACTTAGAATGGAGAGTTAAATTTGCATTTTAGTTTTCTTTCTTCCACTTCCTGCTTCTGAGCCTGGCAATTCAGTGCTTACCAGCTTTGTCACCACTAATGCAATCACAGAATCATAGGGGTTAGAAGGGACCTCTGGAGATCATTGAGTCCAACCCCCCTACTAAAAGCAGGTTCCCTACAGTAGGTTGAACAGGAAAGCTTCCAGGCAGGTCTTGAATATCTCCAGAGAAGGGAGATGCTTCTCCACAATCTCTGTGGGCAGCCTGTTCCAGTGCTCTGTGACCCTTACTGTAAAGTATTTATGCATGTTTGTATGGAACTTCCTGTGTTCCAGTTTTTGGCCATTGCCCCTTGTCCTATCACTGCACACCACTGAAAACAGTCTGTCCCATCCATTGGCCTCTTGCAGTTTAGATATTTATAAACATTGATCAGATCACCTCCCCGTCTTCTCTTCTCCAGGCTGAACAGACAATAGATTTCTCAGCCTTTCTTCATGCGGGAAATGCTCCAGGCCCTTAATCATCTTTGTGGCCCTCCTCTGGACTCTCTCTACAAGATCCCTATCTTTTTTGAACTGGGGAGCCCAGAACTGGACACAGTATTCTAGATGTAGCCTCACCAGGGCAAAGTAGAAAGGGAGGATAATCTCCTTGAACCTGCTGGCCACATTATTTTAATGCGCCCCAGGATGCCATTGGCCACCTTGGCCACCGGGGCACAATTCTGGCTCATGGCCAACCTGTTGTCCACCAGGACACCTAGGTCCTTCTCTGCAGAGCTCCTCTCCAGCAGGTCAGTCCCTAACTTGTACTGATGCATACAGTTATTCCTACCCAGGTGCAAGACTCTACAGTTGTTCTTGTTGAACCTTGTCAGGTTCTTCTCTGTCCTACTCTCCAGCCTGTCCAGGTCTCACTGAATGGCAGTACAGCCTTCTGGTGTGTCAGCTACTCCTCCCAGCTTTGTATCGTCAGCAAACTTTCTGAGGGTAGACTCTATCCCTTTGTCTAAGTCATTGAATAAAATTCAATTGAATAAAAACCTTCAGCAGCTGATTATGTGCAATATTGCATACACGACTGTTTTCCAAGTAATGAAGTACATCTGTGCATGTACTCTCAGATGAACATGTCTCATAGGAAAGCACAGTAGGCTTCTGATACACTATTGTCATGAGAATTTGTTTTTATACCTTATATGCATATCATGCATACCATATGTATAATAGACTATATGCATGTTTAATAGCCCATACAGATATAATATAATGTACATAGATCATACTTTTATCTTATTCCACTGTTCAGGAAAACTCTTAACCTACTCCAGGAAAAATAAATAAATAAATAAATGGGGCAAGGAACTCTCACTTTTGTTTGCTTGCTCTCTTTTTTTATCCTGCAGTCTTATAAATATACATTTATATGTATTTGTGCATATATACATTTAAGCACACATATATGTCTGTACATGGTGTACCATTTCAGTATTGAGATTTAATTTATAACAGTCTTCATTCTTACAAGAAATGTGAACAAATCCTCTCTATTATAAAATACCAGGTCTCACAACAGTTTCCAGCATTCATCAATTATTCCTAATCTGTTTAAATAGACTGTTCTTATAACAGTACAGCCAAAGTCTTACTTTGGGCTCATCCTTTGACATTCTTTAGCTTCTGGTGGCATGCTAGCTTTTTAAAATAATAAAATATTTCTCAGAGTAGGCAGTTATAAATGTTGAGAAGGAATAAAGAGAACAATAGCTTAGCATTTCACTTTGATTGTTTCAGTGAAGAAGCCAACACTTTAAGCTCTTCCCAAGACTGAATTCTGCTTTTGGTGACACCAGTTAATTTTTGTGTGTGATAAATTCAGATAAGTTCATTATACATAGATAGATTTGATAGGTACTGGAAATTAATAGTTGGCTTAAAAATCTATGTCCATTCTTCAGAAGAAAAATGTCACCTTCTACAATGGCATGAAGTTTCATAAATTAGAGAAAATAAACTTGTGATATTCTGAGTTGAGCTGGAATTTACTTTCCATATTAACTATGCCCAAAACTTTATATAAAACAATGAAGAGTTGATCCAAGGTTACCTGAAATACGTTTACTTAAGTTTATTTAGATTAGACCTATAGATTAAGGCTGGAGTACATTTTTTTAAAACTGGGAACTGATAATACAAGCTGACATCATAATATTGAATCAGATTTTGTTTTAAAGAGCTGAAAGTAATTTAATTGCATCTTTACACTTCTGCCAATTTTTATGGTCTTATTACAATATATTTGCCGTTGTTGCTGTCACTGGGTGTAAGACCAACACTGGCAGAGAAAATTGCTAATAAATTGGGATCCACAAGGAAAGAATAAAACTGATTATATAACAAAACTTTATTAAATGCAAAATATTCCTGATGCACAGTTTTTTGAAATCAATGGCAAAATTTTCATTACTTTCACTGGCATGTGGATCTCACTAAAAGGAATTAAATATAAAGTGTGAGAAAAAAATATCCATATGGATATGGATAACCATTCTGGTTATTTCATTTTCTATGGACTTAGTCATTACTTCTACCAGCAGTAGATAATGAACTTTGTTCACAACAAAAGCAAATAAATGAACAAAAAGGAGATCACAAATTCAAATACCATCCACTGTCTTCATTAAATCTTCTTCCACTGATGTTAATGAGAACTTTTGGAATGTTAATATTTCTGTAGGTACTGACACATCATATTAGCATAACAAGTACTTTCTTGTTGAAGAGAATATCTTATTTGAAAGAAGTATAACGTCTGTATCTTCTTTCACATTTTACTTGTAAAGTTTTAATAAGACACTTTCCTCAAATCATCAAATCCACATTATTTAGAAGAACAGACTGCTAGTGTACAAGTATTAACTTTTACAGAGGTTTGAGATGTCGCTACAAGTGCCAATGCCATTCACAACAAAACTGATTAATCCTCACTGTACTGTGGCATATATAATTTACACTCAGTCACATTCTAGTTTAAATAGTTGTCACTTTTAAGGTTTGTATTGTCATCATAATAAAGAAAAAGGAAATATTGGAAAAGTTTTACTATTTTATTTAAATTTGAAAATGACAGAAAACTCTGCATATATTAGAAGAAAAAAAAAAAGGTTTGTAAACTATGAATAATATATCACTTCAGTAAAAGAGTCAGATTATAATCTCTTCATAGTGAATCACTTTTGATGAGTTCTGCTTTTTAATCAATCTCTGAAGGTTAGTGCTGACAACATGATTGATCAGACCAGTCAGGAGAAGCTTCAAACCTTATCCTAGCATATCAGACTTAATATATGTGCACAGACATCCAGTCCCTTATATTGCATCAAAATAAAACAAACAAACCAAAACAAATTAACAAAAAACCATCGTTCAACTGCCAAAAGTATTTAAGATGTGAGACAAAAACTTTCAACAGAGCCTAACTTACAGATTTTGTATATTAAGCTTCTAGGTTCAGTCAGTTTTTTTGCAAGCACAAGACTGGGGTAAATGGTTTTATGTCCTTCCCTACTGCTCAGTGACCAGTTACAGTATTTGCTTTATTCTGTGTCTTGTTCAGCTCTATGTGATTTGCAGATAATACCTCCAGTGTGTTGGCCTAGGAAACCATTTTTTTTTTAAACAGATTGTGCAAAAATAATTATTCTTCAGGGCCCCAGAGCTGAACTCAGTACTCCAAGTGGGGTCTCCAAGAGCAGAGCAGAGAGGGAGAATCACCTCCCTTTACCTATTACCTGTACTATTTTTAATGCAGCCCAGAATACATTTAACTTTCTGGGATGCAAGTGCACATTGCTGGCTGGTGTTGAGTTTTTCAGCCACTGGTACCCCCAAGTCTTTCTCCTCAAGAAGTCTCTCAAGCCAAGCCTGTCTGTCACCACGCTGTGGCCACCATGGATAGGCCTGCCAATCTCTCTTTGTTGGCCATATCCCAGCCCTACAGCTGTCTTCACCTTAACCCCCTCAGTAATCACCAGTCATACACAACCCAGGTTTAAGGATATTGTGACAACATGTCAAAACTAGATCCTTGTTAGTTAAGCTTGCAGTTTCTTAAGGTTGTTATTAAGTCTTGCATCTTATAACCTGCAGAGATCTCCTCTTTGCCTAGTAGCAAACTCAGGTGGGGTGCCAGAATTAGGCATCACTTTGTGTAATTAGCTTTTTAGTTTTAATCAGAACATCATCTTTGTAAATATTTTATTACTTTTACCATCAAATTCTATTTGTTGTTTCTTGTTTTTTTTTTTTTTTTTTTGGTGCGTGTGTTTTTTGTTTGTTTGTTTGTTTGTTTCATTGATTAGGTTTTTCCCCTACAAAACCACTCAAGGACTAAGCACAATATGATGGCAGCTTGCTGGGGAAGCTACCACCAAAGGGAGCACCACATGATCACAAACATACATTTTCTTTCTATGGAACTTTGTCAAACTCTGCTGACATATCCAAAACAGAAAAATGTTTCCTGTTAATCTTTTCCTCTACCTTTTCACCCCAAACAGAAAGTAAGAAAATCATAGAGTCATAAAATCATAGAATGGCTCGGGTTGGAAGGGACCTTAAAGATCATCTTGTTCCAACCCCCCTGCCATGGGCAAGAATGCCACCCACTACATCAGGTTGCCCAGGGCCTCATCCAACCTGGTCTTGAACACTTCCAGGGGTGGGGAATCCACAACCTCTCTGGACAACCTGTTCTACTGCCTAACCACCCTCTGAGTGAAGAATTCCCTCCTAACATCTAATAAAAATCTTTTCACCTTTTAGTTTAAAACCATTCCCCCTTATCCTGTCATTATCTGAGTGAGCAAAAAGTTGCTCTCCATCTTTTTTATAAGACCCCTTTCAGAACTGAAAAGTTGCAATAAGGTCACGCCAGAGCCTTCTCTTCTTTAGGCTGAAAAGCGCCATCGGTCTCAGCCTTTCTTCGTAGGAGAGGTGCTCCAGCCCTCTGATCATCTTTGTGGCCCTCCTCTGGACCCACTCGAACAGATTAACATCCTTCTTGTGCTGGGGGCCCCAGACTTGGATGCAGTAGGGGGGCCTCACAAGGGTTGAGTAGAGGGGGACAATCACCTTCCTTGACCTGCTGGCCGCTCCTCTTTTGATGCAGCCCAGGATGCAGTTGGCTTTCTGGGCTTCAAGTGCTCAGTGCTGGCTAATGTCAAGCTTTTCATCCACCAGAGCCCCCAAGTCCTTCTCTGCAGAGCTGGTCTCAATGAGATCTTCTAACAGTCTATACTCATGTCTGGGATTGCCCTGACCCAAGTGCAGAACCTTACACTTAGATTTGTTGAACCTCATTAGGTTCATGGGGGTCAACTTCTCAAGCTTCTCTAGTTCGCTTTGGATGGCATCCCTTCCTTCTGTTGTATCAACTGCACCACTCAGCTTGGTGTCATCTGCAGACTTGCTGAGGGTGCACTTGATCCCACTGTCTAGGTCATTGATAAAGGTTTTAAATAGTACCAGTCCCAGGAGAGATGCCTGAAGGACACCACCCATCACCGGCCTCCACCTGGACATAGAGCCATTGACCACCACTCTCTGGGTGCAACCTTCAAGCCAATACCTTATCCACTGAATGGCCCACCCATCAATCCATGTCTCTCCAATATGGAGATCAGGATGTCATGTAGGACTGTGTCAAAGGCCTTACAGAAGTCCAGGTAGATGATGTTGGTCGGTCTTCCCTTGTCAACTGACGCAGTCATTCCATCATAGAAGGCCACCAGATTGGTCAGGCACAATTTGCCCTTGATGAAGCCATGCTGACTGTCTCAGATCACCTCTTTGTCTTGCATGTGCCTTGACATTGCTTGTCATCATTATTTTAATTTTCTAATTTTCTATTCACAAATAAAGGATTCTTTGTTTATCCACAGCTGTAGCCAATGATGATTCCAAAGTTTTTGAAATCCCAGTGCAATAAACTTATCTAATTTATCTTTTGGCATTTGTTTTGCAGTGAAGGGCCAAGTATCTTGGAATGGAGAGGTTCTTTTACCTCTTTATTGTTCTGAGTAGGTTGACACATTCAGTCAGCAGCTCTCTTCTTTATTTGCCAGTCTTGTTCTCTATTGATTGAAATCTACTTCTACATGTAGTACAGAACCCCCAGTATTTCTGAACTCCAGGTTCACAGTTATCTTACTCAGCAGGAATTGACTTCAAATGAATGCACTAATCACATGCTTTGCAATCCGTCACTATCAAAAATAAGGCTGCAAGTCTGCATGAAGATTGAAGTTGTGTTTTAGCTGCGTTCTGCTGTCTTCTGCACTTCCAGAAAGTTTCAGTTCTGCATGCATTTTCAGCATTTTAATTTTTGTGCTACAAGGTGATCTGTGATGACTCAGTATTTTAAGCATGTGCAAGAAATGTACTGTTCTCTGTCCCACTCTAGCTTTCTGAGAGTAGCAGCAATGTTACACCCAGAGTGTCAGGTTGAAGTTCAGGCTTAGAGCTCTCAAGTTCATACACCCTGACTGATCTCATTGCATACATGTTGAGCTCACACTAGGCTTGAATCTGAAATTGCAAACCATGGAAGGGACTTGTATCTTCCTTCTGCAGAGAGTTTAGATTAGATGAGCTTAAGCCAAATGAAATTGAAAACAGCTCAGACTCTAGCACAGTTTAAGAAACTAAAATGTAAGGATCCAACCCAAATTCTGTCTGAGAAACACTGACCTTTTAGGCATAGTTCCCAGTAACAAACTGTACAGCTCAGAGTACAGGAGCATGTAGATATTAAGACAGTTGTTGAGTTCTTACTGTTCCTAGCTGGAAAGCCTGTTTTCATAGGTGGAAGCTGCTATAAATTAGAATGATGTCACTGACATTGTACTGAATATGTCATTAATTCAAGGGTAGATAAGCACAAAGGAAGCTGACTGTAAAATATGGACAACAGAATTCAGACCTATAAATAAGATTAACATAGATCTTACTTCTTTCATGATTTTTTCAAAAATTATCTACTAATTTGTTCCTTAATATCTGAATATTTTCAAATATTCCCAGTGTGAAAACACCATGGACATAGATATGTTTGTGTATATAAACACACATATATATGTGTGTATATGAAAAACAGACTAATAAAGTTCAAATGCTAAACTAGTTGTCCTTCAAACTGAATCAAGGCTTCAAAATTGGCTTTTTTTCCTACCTTACCAAAAAAGCTTTCATTTTCATGTTAGGAAACGCTGATTTATGTGTTGTTATATTGTTCTATGTTTTTACCCAGGGAATTCTGTAAGATGGGAACAAGATTCTTCAGGAGATGACCCAGCCCACCCCTCTTTCTAAAGGTAAGATTAGTAATGTTTGTCTCATATTTATTTGTTTATTTATCTTTATTTATTTATTTTACCTCCACTTTAACAATGTTAGCAATACTGGCTGAACAAACCTCCTTAACCAATCATTTATAATCCACTCCCTACTTTTTTTTTTTTTTTTTCCCTAACATTTAACCAGAATCTACCTTTTTCCAGTGCAGAACCATGACTTCTCTGAGCCATGGACATCTGAGCAGCCCTTCCTCATTATTAAAACATTTAAGATACTTTCTCATAACACCCTCCTTCACTAAAACCTTAATGTGATATTTAAAAACTTTTGGTCTTTCCTCATGCCTTTTACAATTTTCTCATTGCTTTCCCTTCCAGATACTCTTTAGCTAGTCTATGCTTTTTGAGATGAAATACAGCTAAATCCAAGTACAAAAATTCACACAGTAACCTATTCACAAGGAACAAACCATCTATTGACAGTGGTAGTGTGGCATACTTCTGTTAAACGTTGTGGTTACATTTATGTGGCTACATATATTGCTCTTTTACATCAGGACTAAACTGTGGATAAATCCTACAGATAAATAAATATGACATTTCTAGGAGGACTTTAAATCATGTGGCACTTTAGAGTTAGATCAAGTAAGAATGTCATGATGACATTATCTGACCGACTAAGCACAGACTGGAATTAAAACTGTGGGGGAATTTTATTAGCTTATTTAATTGTACTGAATCTATATTTTAATAATGTGTTTATCAGTTTTCTTACCAACTAATATCTAAGTATATAACGTGCAATACTGATAAATTAGTCCAGTCATTTCACATGTATAGTCACTTACTCTGGAAACTTCATCTACTTAATTGGAAACTTTTATGAATATTGAATTTTCCAAAAGTAAAAAATATGAGACTAAAACTTATTCTGGAAATAATTTATCTCTAGTCTTATGAGCCAACTGTTCAACACCTAAACTTTCACAACAGAAAAAATTTTGATACTAATGCATTTTTCTCTACTGGAAACCCTTCATCTTGCTTATTCACTATTCAGTGCTGGAACAGTCTAATATATTCAGTACAGTCTGCTCTGGGATTACACACAAAAACCATACCTGTTTAAAGATCCAGAGATTAGTGGATATAAAAATTATACCTTGTAAAACTTTTCTAGTCCAATAAAAGACAGAGAGTAAAAATATACTGGGGAGTTGTCTTTAGCAGAATAAATGAAAGTAGGTGGGAGCACAGAGCTGTTCCAACTACAGAGAGGAGAAACAGTAGTATAGCCAGCAACAATTAATCCAAATAATAACTGATAAGCCATGGATAAGAGACGAACTCAAACAAAATCAAAAAAAAAAAAAATCATTAAATTCATTGCAGCACTGTCCTCTGTGTTACAAAGACCTGTTTTGCTGATCGCAGTGGGAGAGAAACAAGAACACTCTCTCTTTTTGTCAGTGGTTCTAAAACAAAGGAACTAAAGACCTTGTACATAGGAACATTAATTTACCTTGGTTCCATTTTCACCATTCCCAGATGAGAAACAGCGATGATCTCAGGGACCCAGCAGTTTTCCATTAATAGTCTCTATGTTAGATAAGATCACCTCCCACTTAACTAAACACACTGATTCTTTAAATATATGAGCAAAATTAAAGATGAATTTAAGAAAATTACTTATGGCACAAAAAGCACATTAATGCTGCCCACGTCATTATTTATAGAGAAAGAGGGTTATTTTGATTGAGGTGACAAATTACCTTTCAACAGCAGAAGGAAAAAACAGTTTACAAGTTCAAGCTGTAAAGTTATTAAACAAGAGCTGTCTGTACTAAGAAATGCACAGCATATTAGAAAAGTCAATTTCTTAAATTAAGTGGCAAATCAGCAAGTGGACAAAGGACTGACCTTGGATCTGGGTGGTGCTCTGATGTACCATTTACAGTCTACTGCTTCAGTTTCAGAAGCTTTTCCTTCTTTGACAATTTGTACAGATTCCACAATTCCTTCAGGTCCTCCCATCTCAAACTCACAAACTAAATAACAAAATACCAGAAAAATGAATCCTGAACAGCAAACAAAAATATTTTCTACAACAGAATGCAAAAGCTTCCAAGTCTTAGGAAGAACCAATATACCAACCTGGCAATGGTTTCAAAACTCCAAGGTCCTTAAAATCGGGATCTTGAAAATTGAGAAAGAGAAAATTAGTTTTGTTCAATATCTTGTATATAATGTCAATGTAAAATTGGACACTTCAGTGATATAATTATACATTTATTTCTTTTGAATGTGACTTGGTTTTTTGCAACAGGTTTAAAAACTATAGCACTAATTATTAATGCAGAAAGTGTTGGTACTATCATGCAAAGTTCTTATATTTTTCCATTATGAAATCCTGCTTTGAAAATTTTTGTCACAATTTTCTCTGTCTCACTCTTTCAGAGGAATGAATTAAAAAATAAAATAAAATCTGTACACACTAGAAAGCAAGAACATCACACAGCTACCCACATTATGTTTTAACATCAGTTAAATTAGAGATATCAGTCTAATGAAAAAGATATATTTACAAATCCATTCAGAAACCCTTTGCTTATTTTACAGCATTATTATAACACAACTTCATTCTGTGGTTATGAATACTCTACCATCTCTACCAACAATGAGGAGTCTCTTTCTTTCTCAGAGGAATCCATTTGGTATTCCAGGAATAAATATCATAAGAATTTACCATGGAATTTACTGTGTTAACAAGGTAATAAGTCTAATACATGTGTTATTTTTGATAAGATAAACGTTAATATTTATTGTCTGAGATGCTTTGTATTATGCCTTTATAGCCAGATATAACTCTTATATGAAATGAGTTTGGTCATGGATCTATGGCTCAATAAACAGCTATCCATAGACAAATCAACATTTCATAAAATTTTGCTGCAGTTTGAATATGTTGCCCCAAACCAGAAATGTGAAAGGGGCTAAATTATTTCAATTATCTCCTCAAAATAGACTAGTCTTTTCTGGAGTTTTTATCTCTTGCACTATTATGCTATTTAACATGAAAATTCTGTGTTATTTTCCCGATCTTCATGGGAAAGAGAACAAAAAAGAAATCCACCGCTCTTTAGTTTTTTTTTCTTGAAATTTGGCAGGATCTGGTCTTCTGAAATCAATGTCAAACATTTACTTGCAAACACTCTGCATCAAGCTTCTCCTGGGCCACATTCCACCCAGGCCTCAAAAGGATTGCACAAAAAGAAAATGAAGGTCGAGTTTGAGCTATAGAATATACTCATAGAACTCAATCTTATTGCTTCAGGATTGACTCAACGTATCCAAAGCTATAAAAACAATGAGTCTGGCAGTAGGAAATCAACTGGAGTAAAACCAAACCAAAACAGCAAAACCTGCTGTTCCCCTTTAACCTTTGTTTAGTCTGCACAGTAACAATTATAACCAAATAATATCATGAAAAACAAAGTCTAGTGTCTTATGAGCAAGAACAGCAATTTTAGCCTGAACAATGAGGATATGCTGTCAAAAGCAGAGTTATAAAATCACCTTTTAAAACTGTCTTGTTATAACCAGGCTGCTACTTTTTTTATTTCCCAGTTTTCCTCTTACAGTGGCGCAATATAAGTCTTGACTAAATACTCATTAACTTAAGGGACTGCAAATATAATTTAGTAGGCAATTAGTATTAATTGCTATTGAGTTTTATAGATCAGCAGATAGATATGATAATAAACAACACTAAATGTAATTAGATATTTCTGTTAATGTACTCAGATATTGATATCTACTGCTGAAAGCAAGATGTTTAAAGGAAGTACACTTCACTGGTTCAAAATAATATCCAAACCATGTCTAGTGTATCCATCACATTTCTTCTAGTCTGAGTTTACAGGGATCGGTCTGATCTACTCAAAACACTCCACCACATTTACAAAGTAGAGAGGAGGAAAGAGGGAGAAAAAAGTTCTGACGGGATTTCTCCCATATGAAAGGCTTTTCATAGATAAGAGTGTTCATAGCAAGAATCCTTGCTGATTTACTGGCCTTACTTGACATATTAGAAATAAGGATTGGGGGTGGGGTGGTAGGGATGTGGAGAATGTTGGAGGCAGACTGCATGTCAGAAAGAAAACATGAATGACTTTTTGCTCTGAGGTTTCTAAGTCTGAGCATATCTTACAATTAGTGTACATTAACCCTTTGCCAAGGTGTGCAGGCCAGACAGCTCTGAAGGTTTACACACAGGAGATAGACTTGTGTCATTACACAGTGCTTGGGGAGGTAAGTCTAAGTACAAAGTCCATGAGAAATTGAGGCTGCCCACCCGTGTTCCCTAGAGAGTTGAGATGATTTGTATTAGAAAGCTTCCTTCTCTATTTTTGGTAAAAATAATGACAGAAACAGAGGGGGAAGTCTTTGGCTCTCCAAGACTGGTAAGAATATTTTGGTAATAAAAATAATAAAAAAATGCTATAATTTTGAAAACTTATAATAAACTGGAAATAAACAGAATTCATAGAAGTCAAATTAAAAAAAAGGGAGGGGGGATAAATTTGTGTTCTAGATGCAAAACTCATTCTAGCTGCTGTTTTACTATTTACAACTAATTTGCAAAATATCTTCCTTCAAGAAACTTAATAAATTTGAAGTGTAATCATGTAATTTAACCCACAAAACAAATCTGAATATATGTTCCCATTTTTTTTAACACTACTGTTATAACAAAATCAAAGAGAAGTACAAAAATCTGTTAACATTCTAGAAGTATGGTAGATCTAGTGGACATGCAAGTACTCAGCTGCATTTACAACCATTCAGCATTTGCAGAGGGTCCTGGACAGGCTGGATTAATGGGCAGAGACCAATGGGATGAGTTTCAACATGGCTAAATGCCAGGTCCTGCACTTTGACTACAACAACCCCATGCAATGCTACAGGCTTGGGGGAGAGTGGCTATGCAGAGGAAAAGGATCTGGAGGTGTTGCTTGATGCTCACCTGAACATGAGCTGGCAGTGTGCCCAGGTGGCCAAGAAGGCCAACGACATCCTGGCTTGCATCAGGAATAGTGTGGCCAGCAGGACCAGGGAGGTGATCGTTCCCCTGTACTCAGCTCTGGTGAGGCCGCATCTCAAGTATTGTGTTCAGCTTTGGGCCCTTCAGTACAAGAAAGACATCAAGGCCCTGGAGTGTGTCCAGAGAAGGGCTACAAAGCTGGTGAAGGGCCGGGGACACAAGTCCTGTGAGGAGCGGCTGAGGGAGCTGGGGTTGTTTAGTCTGGAGAAGAGGAGGCTCAGGGGAGACCTTATGGCTCTCTACAGCTACCTGAAAGGAAGTTGTGGGGAGCTGGGGGTCGGCCTCTTCTCACAGGTAACTAGTGATAGGACTAGAGGAAACAGCATCAAGTTGCGCCAGGGGGGATTCAGTTGCAAATTAGGAGAAATTTCTTCTCAGAAAGCGTAGTCAGGCATTGGAACAGGTTTCCCAGGAAGGTGGTGGAGTTACTGTCCCTGCGAGTATTTAAGGAAAGGTTGGATGTGGTACTTAGAGACATGGTTTAGTGTGTAATATTGGTGGTAGGGGGGGCATTTGGACCAGATTATCTTGGAGGTCTTTTTCAACCTTAATGATTCTTTGATTCTGTGATTTTGAGAGTGATAATGCAATAAAGTGTATAACATGCTTTATTACACATTAATAACCAGTATTATTATAATAAAAGCAACAATTTGTAAGTAAGGCATTATGAGAAATACTGAGATTTCTACCATGTTTAAGCATATTGCCAAAACAAATGTCTGGTTTTGAAATAATCTACCATTAAATAGATTATACTTTAGCAGCTCTTCTGTATGTGATTCAATCAAATTGTTATTATCAGTTTGGCTGAGTCAGAAACCTTTTAATGATATCTAAATACTGACTGTCTAGATCTTCTGATAGCCAGATATTCTTTTCTTTTGCACCTAATGAAAAGTATGTTCCATTAGGGAAGAATCCCAAATCAGAAAAATTTTGTTGTGAAAAATAAGATTGATCACCTATAATGAGAGAGGAAAAACAAGAGGTAATAAGTCTTGAGCAGACTGCAGTACATGGATTTATTTATTTATTTATTTATTTATTTTTAAGTGGGGATCTGTCTCATTAAATGAAATCTGTAAAACGGGATTTATGTAAGAAACGTGTAAATGTGTAAAAGTTATGTAAACGGAAGACCTTGCAGCCAAAATAAATTCTGGTATTCTTTGTTTCAACATTGAATATCTCTTTTAAAACAAACAAAGAAACAAAAAAGGGTATCCAGAAATTCCCTTTGGTGATATATTACAACCCATTCTACAAATAATAGATTCCTGAAATGTTTAGTTAACACAAGTTTTCCTGTAAGGTCTCTGTGAAGCACAGAATTACATTTGAAAAATATTATGAGATGTAGAAATATGTGTCAGGCTATTTAGAGTTACTGACAAACAAGCAGAACAAGAAAATTCAGTGGCCCAAGGAGAAAATTATGATAATCTATAGATTTCCTTAATTTGTAAAAAATGGGCTGGATGAGGAAACAGAGGTGGCTGAACAGCCAGGCCCAGAGGATGGTGATCTGTGTCACAAAGTCTAGTTAGAGAATAGTAACTACTTATATACCACAGAGCACAATATTGGCTGCAATTCTGGTCAACATCTTCATTAATGATCTGGAAGATGGTGCAGATCATATACTCAGCAGGTTTGCAGAGGACACAAAGCTGGGAGTAGTGGATACACCAGATGGTCAATGGTGCCATCTAGAGGAACCTTGACAGGCCAGAGAAATGGTCTGGCAGGAATCTCATGAAGTTCAACAAGATATTCATGGATCTTCACCTGAGGTAGAACAGCCCCAGGCACTAGTACATACTGGGTTCTGGTGGACAACAAGTGAACACGAGTCAGAAAGGTGCTCTTGCTACCAAGAAAGCTTTACTCAGCATCGCTGAGGCCACACCAAGAGTACTGTGTCCAATATTCAATTTCCCAATACAAAACTGCTACAGAGATGCTGAAGAGAGTCCAGAGAAAGGACATAAAGACGGTGAAGGGACTGGAACATCTCTCTTATGAGGAGAGGTTGAGAGACTTCGGACTGTTCAGCCTGGGGAAGAGAAGGCTCAGGTGAGACCTCCTCTAAGTATATAAATAGCTGGAGGGAGTTTGCAAAGAAGAGGGAGCCAGGCTTTTATCAGTGGTGACCAATTTTAGAACAAGAGGCAACAGGCACAACCTGAAACACAGTAGGTTCCCTCTGAACATGAGGAAATATTTCTTTATTGTGCAGGTGATGGAGAAACGGAAAACATTGCTCAGAGTGGTTGTAGATCTACCTGGATATATTCAAAAACTGCCTAGACATGGTCCCGGGGAAGTCTGCCCTAGGTTTCCCTGGTGAGCAGGAGGTTGGACCAAATGATCCAGAGGTCCCTTTTGAACTCCATCATTCTGTGATACTGTAGTAACTAAACACCAAAAGTGGCTGACAATGATATTCCTAGTCAAAATATAAATCTAAAGTAATAGCATATGTTAGACAAATCTCTGTCAAAAGGCAGACTCAGTCTGGTAGAATTTGTTTCAAGTCATGTGGTGATTAACTTGGTATTTCTTAGAATATCTTGGGTCTAGGATCTACTTAATTTCATGGGATTGTTTGTGTCTGAATAAAGTATACATATTGAAGAGTATGAACAATTAATGTATGGTCAGAAGTCAAGATGAAGGAAATGTGTGCCACAGAATCCTGGTGCGGATATGAAACCTGTTTTGCAATTAAATTGTGAGACATTTTGATAGATTTTTTTTCTATAAATAAGAGAAGAAGGAATTATTTGATCAAACTATATGGTATAGAGAGCTGATGTTTGAAACATAAGCAAGTTGATGTTGTTTTTGAATACAAAAACTACATTTTTAATGGTATATACCAAAAATATTCACAGTATGTAGAAACCTTATTTGCTAAATAAGGAAAATATTCAATTTCATTTACTGAACAGACAGCTATAGATATATCTTTTCATTTTCCTGTATTCGACTAACTAGAAATAGTCACTCAAGCGTCATTCTATTAATATCTAAGGAATTTTAATGCACATACATTGTTGCCTATCATAGAATTTATCAAAGACCTGATTTTACATGCAAATGCTTGTGGAAAAGTAAGCAGAACTGCAATATTTAGCAAGCCACTAGTTATTTATTTTCAAGTTTATGAAACCAGGTAAATTTTACAATTATTTCTGGGAGCTTAAGTCAGTCCTGCATTCTCGAGTGGTGATTTTCTGTAAAAGCAGAGCTTGCAGAACTCAGAAAAAAAGGGCAGGACTGTTCTAAGTTATTTTATGTGGTTGTCTTCTAGTATTTGATGATGCAATGCAAAGACTGGATGATGACCAAAAGATTTTTAAAGTATTGAAATATGCTAAAGAATCACAAAAATAATTATAAAATAGGAAAAAAAAAGTCTACAAGTAAACATTTTGTGGTGTACAAGCAAGGGGACTTAAATGTTCTGTTGAGAGAGTGAGGGAAAAGTGTTAAGTAGTACAAAAGTACTAAGTGGTGTAGACACATAAAAATAAATAAAAACTGTTGTCTTGTCAGCTGAAAAGGAAATTTGTTCCAAGGAATATTTTCAGCTCTGTAGTCTTATTGAAACTTCAATTAATATGTCTATATCTGTATTAAAGGTACAACAAGATCTTAAAAGAAAACATATAGTTTGCTCTACACCCTGAAAAAACAGTTCTATAATAATTCTATCTGGCAAGAGTATGTGCTACATTTGCTATTTGTTTTCTGTGTACTTTTTTTTTTTTTTTTTGAAAAATATTGTGAGCGATGACAGATGTTTTGGAGGCTACATATTTATAATCTAAAACAATGCTTTGTATATTGTTCACTCCTCAGCAGAGTCATGAAAGAATTTAAAGGCAATAAGTGTTTATGTAGAAGTGACTAAGACTCTTAACTTTTCACCTTAAAGTCCTACATCAGCAGGAAGTCATGTGAAACTAAGTAAGTTGAAAGAATGCTCTGGAGAAGTTCTCTCTGTTTTTGAAGATGTAGTTCCATCAGGAGAGACTACTTTGTCATGTGTTAGGTGATCTGATTCACAGTAAAGTACACAGGTACTATTTTTCTTAGGAAGAAATTTTATAAATGAAAGCTGCAAGCAGTAGGGGATGTAAAATCATAATTTTAAAAAATCACGGAAAAATACAATACACTTACCCTAGCTACTTCAATTTGAGTCCTTATAGTATTGTAGTATTGTTGAAGTAACACAGACTTCCTCCCAGAGGTTTTGTTTGTTTGTTTGTTTTTGTTTTGTTTTGTTTTTTAATTCTTCTAATGTCATATTTACTGATCTTAGTTCATATTGACAAGCAAAGTATCTGTAGGCTGTAACTGGTATATTATACTGATATACAAACTTCACTACCATGGCGACCTGAGATGAGAAATATTGCATGTGTTAACAAGAGCCAGGCATTTTTATACCAAAAGTTAATACTTGTTTCTTTGACACCATTTTGGAAATGAAAAAGCAATATCATCAGAAAAAGAAAATCTATATCTTTATGTAGCATCTTGCTAAGATTGGTCAAAATACTTAGACAAGAAATGGCCTGAATGAACTCTACTAGAAAAGAATACATGAATACAGAGATTGAATTTAGATTTCTCTTTTTGTGTACACAATGGCAGGCTTGATATCTTGCTTGATATCTTGCCTGCTTCCCTCCCCTGTCTGCTCTGTCACCTATTTAGAGCAGGTTCTTTCTCCACTGTAAATTTTGTATGGACAGGAACCAAGGAACCATGCTGGAAGGTGAGAGGGCTCATAGGTCATGTCCTCAAACAGTGTTTGGACTGTTCAATACGTGCAGCTAAATTCCAAAAGTGGGAAGAACTTCTTGATACTGCATTATAGACTTACTCTATAAAGGAGAGCAGTAATGGGCAACAATATACTCTGAGACTGCTCAATGGAAACAGGAAGTCTGGGGTCCTTGATGATCTGGGTGGGATTATTTGGCAGATAATTTTTATTATGTTAAATATTTGTACTAGCTCCTGGATGCCCCAATTAGGAATCAGACTCCCATCATGCAGCACAGTGGCTGTATATGTTTCAGGGGCTGCATATACCTTTATCTGCCAGTTGCCCAGAAGTGTGTGAAACAAGAATGAATGAGTTCAGGAGCCCAATCTATCTGAGAATAGCAGCCAAGCAATCTCTGCTGACAAAGTGCAGCAGAACCATGAGGACTGACTGTCAGTCATCAAGGGCAGTACTGCATATGTGTCATCCCAATACAATATCTCAGTGGCTTCCTGTGATTGACTAATTGTGTCTAAACTTCACTAGGAAGAAAGAGGTACAACATAAAAGTGCCACAGAGCCTTTCATAAGTGATGTTGAATACTAAATATGGCCCAGTTATGCAATGTCATCATAATAATATCAAGGCTTAGGGTTTGTGTCACTAATTTGTTAAAGATGACTCAAAATAATACTTTCAGTTTCAGATATGTTAAAGATGACTCCAAGAAAATAATACTTTCATTTCTCTCTGCAGTGTATAGGGAAAAATGACTCAGAAGGTTTAGCCACAACTGGTTGCTAAGTGTTACTTTTTCAGATTGAATCAATTTACACGTTTTTTGCTTGCTACCTCTGCATAACTGTGCATAATCTTTTCAAATAAGCTCTTATTGTTACAACAGTCCACTGTGTAGATTTACCAGGAGAGAAAGGGAACTTAAAGGAATAATTTTGCAATATAAAGTAACCATTGTGAATTTATCATAAGAGAAAGGCCTTCCTTGTATTTACCTTTTTTTTTTTTAACCCAGAACAAATACACTCACTACAACATCCCCAATTATTTTGAAGAGCTTCACCTTTTTCAGCTATTATATTCAACAGAATATATTATTTGTGTTACTTCAAGTAGTACTGAATCACCTGTAGCTGACCACACAGTAAGACACGTTTCCAATACAGACAGAAATATCAGCATAGTGTTAACACTACCTGACAACCCCTTGCTGTAGCTGTCCATGCCAGCTATGGCACATAGGTTATGTCATTTTTATGGAGATAACTTCATCTTTCATGAGAACCACAAGTGTCTCCTCTAGTTCTCATGTGTGAACAGTTCAACTTCCACTTTAACAGGAGATCTCTTTCTGTTTCCCAATATTTTTCTCTTACTGCCTAGCAAAGCACCAGGTGTACTTTTGTTAAAGTGAATAAGCTTATGAGAATGGGAATCGAGCTGTGTTTGCAAAAACAACAGATTGTTTAATCATCTGGCCTTATAAGATACTAGAAAAAAAGAAATAGACACAATACTCTTGAAAATATAATCCTTAGAATGGAAGGTGAAATAGCCATAGTACAGAGCCTTTCATTAGTTCACTGTGCAGCTTCAAGATTTTGGGAAGTTAGTGGATGAAATATATTGTAGAGCTCTCCTATAATAAAATATTTTTATGATTCCAAAAGCCAATGTCACAGGATGTTTTTTTAAAATAGAGTAGAAATCTGTAGACATTTAACACAAAGGAAGAATTCTAGATTTTCACCCTACTTCACTGGAGCCTGAATGCACTGTTTCTAAAGGAAAAAAATATATATAATTTATTAAACCAAATCATTAACGCTAATTGCTGTTGTGTATGCCTACCACAGATGATGCAACATCCACTTTTATCAAATAAGAAGAACTCTAAAAGCCCAGCAACTCAAGGAATTGCTGAGGGAAGCATACCAGCACCAAGTCCAAGAAACATCTTCAGGGAAAAAAAAAAAACAGTCTTCTGTCCTGTCCTCCCAGGACACATAACAGTATAGCTTTCGGTGATACCAGTTTTGCTTTTCTTTCAGCTGTTTTTTGGAGGTTTATTGCCTAGAAATCATTTTCCTGCAGGGAGCACTGAGCTATTGACCCCAGCAGTTTTCCCAAATTTACACAGCCTTCTCTACAGGATGTGAAGATGGGTTTTCATGAGCTTTAGATGCAGAATATTCTGAGATGCCTTGGAGATATTCTTTTACTGTCTTTTCCTTCATTATCTTTTTAACAGCACAGTGTAGAAGTTTTCTTTAGCAGGAAGATTTTCAGGATAGTCCAGTTCTCAGAAAGAAGGCTGTGTGTGTTAAATTGTGAATTCCTACTTAAATTACCCAAATAATTATGAATTTTACATTTCATTATACAGGATAAAATCTAGATATTTAAAGGATATAACTAATATATGAGAAGAGAGCAATAATCCTTCCACTCTTCCCAGCATTATGAAATTCAGCTTCTCCTGAGATTCCAGGAGGAAAACACTTTGATAAGTCTTTCTCTACCTAAGGATTTACAGCTAGGTTTTTGCCTTACAGTTCAGCTGCTTTCTGTTGGTTACAACTTCATGAATGACATTCTCTTTTGTTTGGATAGATCATTTTGATCCCACTTCAGACAATTAAAGTGCCAGAGTAAAATCCAAACCATGATTAGTTGCTAATAGTGATATAGCGTAGACATAATCTGTTAGAAACAAGACACCAGGGCAGTTGAGACTTCTATTATTTTGAAGAGGAGAACCCTACTGTATGCTTTACTATGTATTTGACTAAAACAAACATAATTCATATTAATCCTATCCCCAAATGTTTTCCACTTAAATTAATGAATAAAAAGTTTTGTACATCAGTAACAGTAAGCCACGTTTTGCCATATAGCCACATGAAAAAATTAGCAAGGTGATAAATTCTAAATCAGTGTCCTCAGCATTTCAAACTTTCTCTTTAAACAAGATCCTTGTAATGAATTGCATGTTCTTCTGAGTATCATTTATGGCACATGCTCAATGTTCACTAAATGATTCTGAAACTTGTTTGTCATAAACATGAAGAAAAAAAAAAAAAAGAAGGGTCTGTGGATAACTGGAGATCTGTAATCTAGAGTTTAAACAGATTTAGATTCATGTCTAATGAAATAAAAAAAGTTACATCTGGTTTTCCTTACCACAGAAGCCCCACTCTTAGTCAGGCTAAACAATGATTATATTCAACATACCTTTTTACATAATTTAAAATTCTGTTGTCATAGCTTGGGAATTTAGATTAAAAAAATTATACTTTCCATGAAAACAGATTTTATGTTTTTCTTCTTTCTTTAAAGACTAACAGTCTGAAGCAATAATTTGATTACCACTGGATTTGCTAACAGTTTTTATATTCATTCTAACATAAACAGGTTTAGGCCCACAACATGATATGAATTTAGAAATTGGTAGATTGGATATTACATTGATTGACTAGCTCAGTATCATGCAAAGAATGAAAACTGGTCTTCTGCATTGCATTCAATATTAAAAAGCCATTGTGATCCATTGAAGGACACTTTGGAAAGGCAGCTGTTGCAGTTTAACCCAGCAAGCAGCTAAACACCACACAACCATTTGCTCACTCCCCTCTACCCAGTGGTATGGGAGAGAGAATGGGGGGGGTGGGGGAGGGGTCAGGGGGGTGGGAGGTTAAGGTTAAAGCTCTTGGGTTGAGGTAAAGATAGTTTAATAGGATGAAAAAGGAAAGGAAAATAAAAACAATAATTGTTAATTACAATGATAAAATAATCATAAAATCAAGCGATACACAATTTTCACCACCTGCTGACCAACACTTAGCCTGTTCCTGAGCAGAGGATGTCTGTCCCACCCTAGCCAACTCCCCCAAGTTTTATTGTTCAGTAAGACACCATATAGCATGGAATATCCCTTTGGCCAGTTTAGGCCAGCTGTCCTGGCTGTGTCCCCTCCCATCTCCTGGTGTACCCCCAGCCACCTCACTGGCAGGGCAGCACAATAGGCTGAAAAGTCCTTGATTAAGTGTAAGACCTGCTCTACAACAACTAAAATATCAGTGTGTCATTAGCATTATTCTCATCCTAATTCCAAAACACAGTACCATACCAGTTACTAGAAAGAAAATTAACTCTATCTATCCCAGCTGAAACCAGAACAGCAGTGTTCATAGGCCCTTGTGTCTACCTCATACAATATTCAATATTGCCATTAACTGGATAAAGAGACTGGGAAAAGAACAACAAACCGAGTACTGATTAGAAATTCTCCAGTTCGTCCACTGATATGGTAATATTTAGAAAAAAAAAATGAGATATCAGAACAGTTTTCTCTGTCAGCAACAGGTCAGACATGATCATAAGTCACAGTACTCAGGATTTTTATGTATGGGTCAGCTGCTTATCCAGGCAGGCAATAATTAAATTTCATTTGACCAGATCAAGTTTCTGGCTGCCAAACAGCAGGATTTTTCCTAGCTTGATTTGAAAGAGTCATTTAAAGCTTTAGTGATAAAAAAAAACAACTCTAAATAAAACATTTAATTTAAAAGCACTTAGTAGATCATTGATATAATATACATATATTGGAATATCACTGACATGAAACATGCTAGAATACAAATAACTCTATTACTGCTAAAAATTTTCATTGTGGGGAGAGCATAAACAATTAAAGAAATTCAAATTATCCAAATCTGATTTTTAAACTACTACACCAGTATGCATTTTATTTAAAAAAAAATGAAAAAAAAAAAAAAACACTCTTATTTTGCATAATTTTAGCATGAACTTTGTAGTTGATAGCAGTTGATAGCCGTAATCCATAAAATCAGATAATCATTAAAGAAGAAAATACTTTTGATAATAATTTGCTGCATTCTCTATTAATATTAATTTCAACATCGGGTTTAGAAATGAGCTACAGGAAAAAAAAAGGAAAGGAAAAAGTCAAGAAATGGTATCATATGATCTTTTATTAACCCACATACCGAAGCCAGCAGATTTGATAACATTGTCTCTTGAGCTTCAACTATCAGATAACATCTGGCAAATGATGTTTGTAAGTCCTGTTACACAACATCTTCTGGCTTCTCAGTGTCATCGAGGGGACTGATATGTGACCAGAATAACACATTTCACGCTGTCTGCTTCTGTCATGCTACCACAGATTTTTAACAATGGATGTGCTATAGCATCAGTTTTTTTGAATTTAATTCTCAGAAAATATTTGGCATTTCTTTTCTCATCATCTTTCTCGTGTCTCAAGCAATCTTTCTTAACAAAAATCACACTGTAGTCTTTCGACATCAAAGTATTCAAATATCCTTTCTGCATCTCTAATGTATAATGATCTCTGAAGCAATATTTTAAAGTATTGATCAAAAGCATTTGCTTACTTATTTTTAGTTTTGCAATGATTCTCCTTCCTTTCAGATTGTATTCTCAGTTGTTTGGTAGATCTTACTACCACAAACGTTACAAATTTTCTTTAATAGAGTCCATTTTAGATTGTGTAGCTCAGACTCAGACATTTTGTCTCACTGAATATAAATTCTCATCTGCAAATCTATATGAGGAAACACTAT